>NW_009708609.1:0-56168 GCF_000703405.1 Apaloderma vittatum | reverse complement strand
TCTCAGCCCTTCCTTATCAAAATTGCTTAAATTAATAATATTATCACAGGAAAATAATTCACCACTCACAGCCTCAGAAGCTCTGGATTTAAATGCAGAAAAATCCTACTGTCATATTATGGAACTCTTGGGTAAAAATTCCGAATGAAGCATAGCATTTTGCACACTAAGGCCAATGTTTTCAACATTGGAATTTCTCGGTTCTAGCGTGTGGAAAGTTCCTCTCCAAGCAAGACGATAGCAACTGAACATCAAGGGACACAAGGCAATATTAAAAAATGCTTGGAGAAAAAATGAATTGAAACTCTATAGGGCAATCAAGAAAATACATTGTATGTCATCATCCTGATCCACATAAGGCACTGTGACAAATTCTCCACGTTTAAATTTAACTCCACATTTAATTGCAAATTAACATATCATTAAGTGCTTCAAAATAGACCGAAGAGTCTAAATTAAAACAAATACACAGCTCCCCTCAATTGTCACTGACACTTCTGCCAGATGAATCAGCATTCATCATTCTCCCTCATTCTTATGTGAAGTAGAAAAAGCCACGTATATTTCCACCCTAAATAAATAGGTTATAAGGCTTATAAGCGAAAATGCTCTGCAAAAATACATTTATACGAAACACTGCTATAGAACTTTACCCTAAATAAATAGGTTATAAGGCTTATAAGAGAAAATGCTCTGCAAAAATACATTTATATGAAACACTGCTACAGAACTTCACTGTATTGCTTTCTGAAAATAATCACTTATTTATAAATTATTTATCAGTCTTATTCACTGATTTACCGATCAGATTTATTTGCCAACCTTACAAAATGCAGCAAAACTCTATGAAGAACAACCTAAAACTCTGTGACACCTAAAAAAAAAAATCAGTTACCCATCGTTTTCTAAACTTCTAAAGGTCAGAGTACAAATCGCACAACAATTTTTGATGTGTACTGAACTTGGAGGCATCTTGAGAATAACTAAATATTCCACAAAAACATATAAATCCAAACATTAATTTGTTGTATCAGAGTCCCTTGTTCAAAAGAGAACATTTTTTCACTCATTTGTAATAGTTTAAATCAATATTCATCGAAACTGAGTTGTTGAGCATCTGCTCCAGATAAAATACATATTGACTATTTATTAACTGCCGTTTTAGCACTTGATAGGCCACCTGTAACCTGAGTTGTCCAAGTATTCTAAAGAGATGCATTTATTAAATTTAACAAATATATTCTTTAGAGTGAGATACAATCTATTCTGATGGCTTTTACACCATTTTTCATATGCATGATCTAATAGAAGGAAGCAGAACGGTGAAAGGAATGGAACCCTGTCTAAGTAACACTATTCAGGAAGACGTAATTTTCAATTAAACTGGGCATATGAGAATCACACAGCAGGAGAAACCTGCTCTGATGAAAGATTGCTTCATTTGTAATCCCACGTGCATGGGAACTGACTGTTAGATTACTGCAAGATTTCCATCAATCCAGCCATTCTGTCAAATCACATATCCTCAGTAATTCTCTTTTTATCCCAATAGTAAGAGCTCGCCTGGCAAGAATATGTAAAGATATTCTCGGTAATAATAAGCACTCTGCATATATCTGAAGAGAAAGTTATGCTTGAGTAAAGCAAAAATTAGTATATCCATGGCACTAGAGGCATATCTAGCCCCCCCCCCCAGGATACGTGCCCATAGTGATGCACTTGAGACTGCCGTGTTTGAATGCCCCTTGATAACAATTCGAGAGACTGCTCTGGGAACGACGACTGACATGCTAGGTCTGTAACGTGTAATACACAGCTTGTGTGGGCAATCTGTAACTGGTTCTCACTGGACATACGCGGTTTGCTGGCATGTAATAATTAAGATGATTAATTTGCTTCTTTCACAATCTAACACTCCCTATTAGGGATATGATGTTAGAGTGAATCACACAGAATGACACAACTATGCTTCCAAACCAAGCATGAAGTGGAAGCTGTTGTTGGAGTGTCTGTGCTCCCATGGTTCTAGGCTACTTCAGTATTTTGCAAACTGACATCATTAACCTGATATAAGATGATGGGAAGACGACATAGTTATGAAATAAGTTACACATATATTCAGCACATCAAGAAAATTTTCAATAACAATGTAATGACATTTTCATAAGTGGGCAATGTTTACCAAACCAGTGCTCCACATCTGAATGGAAGTATTCAAAAAGTCAATCTCATCTGGGCTAACCTACTCTCAGATCATACTTGCAAGGTGGACAACTGCAAGACACTTTCAGACTTTTGTTTTCCATCCAATACAAGAATGTCATCTTAAATTTGGCTCATGACGAAGTAATTTATTAGTTCCTTACAGGATAATGGTAGAAGCAATTATCAGGAAATACAAACGAGGAAGGCCAAGAGAAGCCATCCTGCTCCATAAAACAGCAAAATCAGACTTAAATTTTAGTACCACCACATGCTTTATCTGTATTGTCTCAAAAAAGGAGTGCTCCAGCTTTTCTTTTCACCTATATCAAAGATGCCATAAAGCAGGAAATTAACTCAAATAGCTGTTTATGAACAAATCTGTATTTGTGAGGTAGTCTTGATGCATGATGCTTTTTTAAAATCAAAAGTCTCCAGAATACCAATTTAAAACCATACACACTCCTATACATTCAACATTTTCATACAACTGTGGCCCCTCTACCACCAGGAACAATGCTCTCCAAGAAAGAACTTAGCCTGTTGTCTCCATAACACCTGAAAATGACACGTGAAATGACTGGACAGTTATAAGAAAACCTTCAGCAAATTCACACACTTTCATGGATCCAATCAAACAAGAAAAAATAGGAAAGACTACAACCAACGAATCACTGGATAATTATTCGAAGTTTAGTGTATTTTTTTTCTTAATCCTAGGATGAAAATCCATTGTGCACATGGTCACCTGTAGACTCCTTCAGAAAGGTATTTAAAAAAAAGCCACAAAATGGACATGGTACCAGCCTCAGTCTGCTGCCACTGTGAGTCCAGAGTGGTCTTTTGGTCATAAACTTCCTGTGGGACCTGTGGCCGAGATGACGACTTGCTATTTAAAGAGAAGAATCTATGAAAAAATACTTCAAGCTGGAGTAATGGAAATGATACAGAACAGAGACTTCAAGAAGGATCCATCAATGTAGGACAGAGTGCTCTAGCCACCAGCTCCTGAATAAATCAAGGTAACAGTTTTAACACTCCCCTGCTAAAGTATGAATTTTTAGAGCAAAAGAGTTGAAATAGCAGATGTCCAGAAAATTAAAGAAATACTTTGTTTATAAGCTATGAGTCCATAATTATGGACACAGAAGTTCCTGTTTTTTAAGTTCTAATACCTGGATCATGAGACGAGATTTCCTTACAGGTGCATGGGAAACAGAACTGTTTTTCAAATCAGAAGAAAAATGTTCTCTTAATAAATTTCTTAAGGCTATTTTATTCTGATGAAATTTCTGAAAAACAGATGGAAGACTAGACATCCCATGTTTCCCTGATGAAAAAGCCACCCCAATCCAAAGTCATGTGAAGCCATTTATCTTTTCCACAGTATCTGTAAGATGTTGAAGAAAATAAACCAGAATACATCACCTTGCTCCAACAAACAGTTCAATGGTATCTCATTGAGCTATTTATGGCTTTTAAATCATTATAAAAATATTTTATAGAGGCAACAAAGTGGCCAAACCGCTGACTTAGTAAAGACCATAAGCCTGTGATGATTAAAAAAAGAACACGAGAATGAAACATCAGAAGTGAGTGTGCATATATCTGTATGAACTAGTCAAATGCTTCAAAAAACAACGCCTGTGGGTGGAAGCGGTCTTTAATTGCTTTACAGGCAGTCCACCTGAGCCATATCACATCAGTATTTGAGCACACAAAACCTCTCTAAATGCTGCTCTAACACAGAATTCATTTGCTTTGCAGAGAGTGGGAGAACTCTGCTATTTTTAACCACTGACCCAGCAACATATTCTCTGCTAGAGTTCTAACAAATCATCTATTCAATTGAATGCTACAGGGCTTCAACTGAGAACATTAATGGTAAATAATCACTCAACAGAAAATTCAGATTTTTCTTTGGAAAGCTAAGGTTATTGGATATGCACAAATATGTCAAATCAATTATTGTGAGAAAGCACAGGCACAGTTAGTGCTGAAAGTCACTACAGGGTACCCGTGCAAATATACATTCTCTGAAAGCTGCTTTCCACTGCTTGTTCCAGTTGCATTACCCTCATGGGCAAAAAGGGCAGAGCAGAACGGAAAGACAAGTAAGCCCGTATGATAAAAGCACAGACACACCAAACGGTCTCTTGAGAACTAGAAGGGAGGTTTTACAGTACTTTAGGGCAAGACCTGCACATAACTGTACTACTTCCAGAAAACCTGTATAAAGTTTACACAGAAATTTCTGTATGGTATAAATACACCCATCCAATCCAAATGTAAGAACTGCTGCCATGGGAAAATGCGCTGATTTTAAAGGGACGAGGGTAGAAATTCAAAAAGTATAATTTGACAAAGATGTTATTCTCTTACGTCTAAAATTGAAGATGCTTCCTTTTAAGTACTAGCCAAGTGCCTGAGGCAATTTAGATTTGAAAATTCCATTGACCTGACCTCCAGAATGGCAGAAAGCATAAAACTTAACAGGAATTGTCCAACCTTCCTCAGCTGCAGATTTTTTTTTTTTTAACTACTGCAGCTGCACACTGGATTTGCAGCTCTTTATTATACCCTGGGTAGAAAGTTCAACTCCATTTGACTCCTTTACAAAGAGTAAAAGAAATATTAACTGGAAAGTATGGATAACCAAAACCAGAGAGGAACTGCTTTTCTTCAGAAAGACCATCTCTAGCTTCCCATTCCCCAACACCCTTCTCTGTACCTCCACACAATGCTAGGAAGTGCCTCTATTCAACTACCCAGCGGACCTTTCCCGTGCTTGTTCTCGAGAACAGAGGGAACCCACGCTTACATTAGCAAGCTGTGAAGTGGAACAACACAGTAAATCAGGATGAGTGAGACATTTGTTACCAAAATGTACTCCTATGTAAGCTAAAATGCTACGGTACACAGACCCAGGAGGATTTACACTGAGTGGATTAAGCAGGTTCGTCGACTGTCCTGAGGACAAAAAACAACTGTCCCAAGGATGAGCATCACTTATGACAATTCCTCTCTTTTCTCTATGCCAGTTCACTGAACTTGGTCTGTCCCAGTACAGATAAATCCTAAAGTGCTCATTTATTTACCTATGTTTCAACATCCCTGCTTTCCTTCGCAAGGAAAAAAAGAATAATTAAGACATTATAATCACTCTAACACATGACACTAATTGCACCAAGCAGCTACTACCGGTGCTTTTGCCTCTAGTCTGAGAAGACTAGAACTGCTTCCCATGAAGCAGTCCAGAACTGCCACCTCCATGACCAACAAGCAGTTTCAAGAAATTTCTAGTGCAATGTACTAAAATTGAGTCATAAAGTAATTACTGTTCTTATTTGATATGAACTATATCATTCTATATGATGCCATTCCAATCCCTGGCAATCTTACAATATCCTTTTAACAAGTTGTTAGCCCATTAACGTATGTCAACTTCCCTTTATTATTCTGATACCCCAATATGGCAACCCAACTTCAAATAAAGGTGCAGAAATCCTAAGCATCGCTTCATGATTTTAAATATTTATTTGAAAATGGAGTTCTTCCATTCAGCTGAATCTTAAGACAGAAAGTCTAAAGAAGAGTAAAAAAAGAGACACTGAGAAATCCCATTGCAGTCTGCAAGACATTACTAATGACACATTCAAAACATAACATTTTAAAGGAGAGGATGAAGAAAACAATCACAAAAGAAATGGCACCAAATAGGACAGACACTTCCTTTTGAAAAGCCTCCAGAGCTTGTTTTGGGTTTGCAGTATAAATCCCCAAACCATAATGATTGTTGTTTTGGACTGTGAGCCTGTGGCGAGCAACTAATGCCCTCAAAACTTCTTAGGAAGAATACCACACAATGAATGGAGAACGGTATCCTAATTCAACTCATGGCAAGAAATGCAGCCCAGCTATGGATTGACTACAGGTCAAAATTAGCAGCTAGAAAGGAGAAATCAACACCAACAATTAGTCTTATAAACAAAAGATGAGAACCAGCTGAGGCAGCGCTAACTTTGTCCTCCACAGACTGACAGGTATAGGGACCTAACAGTTAAAAGAAAGTAAGTTTTCAGACATCTTTAGTCTGCAGCTTGTCCTACATTTACGGCTTTTTCTAAAAATGCTTTAAAAAAAAAAAAATCTTCACAGGAAGTTGTGAAACAAATGTCAGGAGGCAAATCTCTCTTGTTTAAACGTTGTCACACTAAGCTGAAGCACACAAATCCTTGAAATAGCACATGACCCACAGCACCCCGTGTGCATTTGAAGACAGCAGTGATCTGGGGTCTGCGTGTGTTTGTATTCACTCTCAGCTCACTGTAGTGTGAGCGTGGCATCCAGAACATGCTGCAGAAGAACAGGCTAGGCACAGTGGAACAGAATAATACAATAATAATAGCTTGATTTTATTTGTCAAGGGATGGATAAAATCATATTCTCTTACTTATTGCTCATAACTGAATGTCTCAGAGCTTAGTTATGACACTGCCATGCCAGGCAGTGCCGAGTATTTCACCAGTGGTGGGCTAGAAAACAAGGAGCTGAGGATGTCAGTTTGGAAACAGAGCAGAAAAGAGAGCATTAAAAATTCAGCTCACTGCCTGCCCATTTGACTGATGCACAAAGCTCTGACGTAGCTTCTGATTCAGAAGCTGTGCCTGCTGTGCCACTCCCAATGTAAATTGCCTTTTACATACATGGATAGGCAGTCTAATCAAATAAGGATTTAAAGCAGGATGTGCTCAAAGGAACTGCTGACTTCTCTCAAAGCCTACCATTCCTCTCTCCAAGCTTTTGTAATTATTAAATAGTATGTGAGATTTATCAGAGGGAAAAGGTGAGTACAAATAGCAAAGTAACCAAATAATCTGCTCACCTACAGCATGCAAATTCTTTTCTCATATTTCTTGTGCCACTCTCCTATTCACGGGGCGTACTCCTGCTTGTAAGAAACGCCATTTAACACCAAGAACTACAGCAGCCACCAGGAGTGACCTGGTTTGTAGCACATTTGCTTCACTGTCCCTTGATGAATCAGTTGCAGCCAAAATGCCAAACGGTCTCCTATGCAAATGATCTGCTTATGCTTTCCACGCTTTGCCATAAGAGTCGTGGTCAGACAGACCTTCTTCTCCACAGCTCACACATGGATCCTTTTTCCCCTGCCCCAACGTGAACAAAAGACAGCCAGCAGTATTCTTCTTTACGCATCCAGAATTTGCTGCTATGGTATGTGCCTGTCACCCTAAATGGGACATTTGCACATCATACGCTTAGCAAAAAAAATCCTTGCTTCATCTAAGTGGGGCTTCCTACCATTCGAAGCACTGTGGGTCTTCCTATGCATCTATATACTCAGATCAAGGCAACTCTTTAAGCCAATGGACACCAAGTAGGGATGAACACCAGCAGATAAGGACTGTGACTCTCAAATTTTTCTGTAAATTCCTGCCACCATCTCTGCTGGAGTGCTGAAAATACCCTCAAGTTTAAAAAAGCTACTTTTAGTGTAGAAGCTGAATTTCCTATTTTGGATTTTGCACCCTAAAACTATGGCTGTAAATTTGCCTTTTGAGGCAAGAACTTCAAAGATATCCTGTGTTTTAAAGGAACTTCAAATGTCCAACTGCTGGATTGTGATTCATATGATGAAGCAGTAATTAAAAAATCTTCAGATTTTTAAAGAAAACATTCTTTATGCAGCTGCTATGCCCCAGGAATAACTCTAAGATTCTATTCCATATAACTCAAATTCATTGTCTAGCATAAAAACTTCCAAAATAACAGAAATTACAAGTGTGCACTTTATCTTCAAGGCACATATACCTTCCAGTGACAGAATGCCACCCATTTCTCACCGATGAAAATGGCAGTGAACTGTCAGAAAGACATAAGGGAAACTTTAATGTACTTCTCGTTTAGGTTCTAAAAAAAAATAAGTAAATCTCAAGACTTGAGATTCAAATTTGTCAACAGCCAATAAAGGAGAAACTGTGCAAAATAAGGCATATTCCTAGCAATGATAAAATCTAGTAAACCCCAGAACCTTATCAGGTATAAGAGGAATTAAACTCACAGCATAAATCCACAGGAAACTAGCATTTATTTTGCCGCTCACAGAACTACTTGTTCAATTTAGGGAAAAACTACCTTTATCAGAGCTGTGTTTTCTAAAGCAAAGGTCATTCATATCTCAAGGTGAAAACTTCACGAAGAACTCTGCAGTAAAACATGGAACTAAAAACAGAAAGTTCAATGAACAAAAAACCTAAACGGAAACATCAGCCATCTTAACTTGCATCCCAGCCTAAGAGAAGAACTCCTTAATGCCATTTATCATTCAGACACTCCGTGCGTGAGATGTTCTTACCTAGGTTATTTCTCAACTCTTACACTGACTCAGACTTTCTTCGTTAATCGTTCTAACACAAGGTATTTAATGAAACATTTGTATTTTCAGTGAGTTGTAGTATTTCTTGGGAATGTTACAAAGTGCAATTTTATTAGTATTTTACTTCTCCATAGATTCTGAAGCTGTAACAAACTTCATTTTTCATGGGTTTAGGAAGAGTACAGAGACTAAGAAATTCAATAATTTGAGAAAAAAATTTGAAACCAGGCAGATGAGGGTCTCTATAGACAGGAGCAGCTTCATGTTCACAAGCCCTGGTCCTCATGTGGGACTTCAATCACCCGGGCATCTGTTGGGAGGACAGCACAACAGGGTGCCAGCAATCCAGGAGATTCCTGGAATGAATTGATGACAGTTTCCTTCTCCAGGTGGTAGAGGAACCAACGAGAAGGACCTTGTCCTAATCAACAAGGAGGGGCTGGTGGATAATGTGAAGCTTAAGGGAAGCCTTGGCTGCAGCGACCATGAGATGCTAGAATTCAAGATCTTCATGGCAACAAGGAAAGTGTGCAGCAAGCTTGCCACCCTGGACTTCAAGAGAGCAGATTTTGACCTCTTCAGGCATCTGCTCACCATCTGAGTACCATGGGATGAAGCCCTGAAGGGAAGACAGGCCCAAGCAAGCTGGGCCATATTCAAGGACCACCTCCTCTGTGCCCAGGAGCAATGCATTCCAAAAAAGAGGAAGTCAGGCAAGAATGTTAGGAGGCCTGTGTGGATGAACAAGAAGCTCCTGGACACACGTAAAGATAAAAAGAGAATTTACAGGAAGTGGAAGAAAGGACAGGTAGACTGGGAAGAATTCAAGGAAATGGTCTGAGCGGCCAGGGACCAGGTTAGGAAAGCTAAAGCTCATCACGCAAAGTAGTGAAAAAGTACTCAAGAGGCTTTCTCTTTGAGATATCTTAGCTTCTCTCATCTTACTAGGAAACAATAACCTACTAAATCTAGGCTCTTTTTTCCCCCTAAAAATTAGTATTATATTTGAGATTAGGAGTCAGATTTTTGTGAACTGCTTAGCAGTTAACAGACTGCTACGCTCCCATGTGACTTCAAGGCCTCTGGAATTCCCATTCCATTTCAGTACTGAGGAGGGAGAAGAAAATTTAGAAAAACGTCCTCATCCACAAGCATTAATATCACCAAGATTACAAGAAATTGAACAAACTGAGCATCTCAAATACCTAACAGTATTGGCATCTCCTTTGCTACAGAAATAATATGCTTTACAGTGATTGATAACGTGTGTTTTTTCTCCCCCCTCCCCAAATGGCCTTCCACAGCTACAGACTGAGGCTGTTGATTGACATGGTGGAGGGTAATTACTAATCTAGCTATCTTTATGTCCTCCCAACCCCTTCTCCAGCTTCATGATCTCATCTCTAGCCCTTCTCAAGCTACTTCACAGGTAGGAGCACATCCACATCCCCTTCCAAACCTGTGCTTCTGGCAAATGAATCTACCAGTATTTCCTGTACATACCCTCACTGTGTCTTAAATGCATCCTAATCCTTACCTCAACGGGACACCTCCCTTCCTTGTGTTTTAAAGAAATCAATAATTTATTCAGTCAGCTGAGGCTGGTTATTTGTGAAATTAATCCATTAACTGCCATTTGGCAGAGTATTACATCTTGTGAAAAAAGCTGTTCCAAAGATAACAACCATTCCCACCCCTGGCCTGGGCATTCAACCATGTATTATTTTTCCTAAAGAAGCACGTTAGCAACGTGACATCCAGAGCTGTGGCTATATCTGAAATTAAGACAGGCTAAGTGAAATTGCCTTGCTGCAAGAGCAACACACAGCAGGCTCCAAGCGCTGCGACCAAGACCTCTCCGTCACAGCAATGCCACAGCCAGGAACCCAAACAGGAGGAAAGAGACCATTCTCTGCTGTGACACACTCAAGGAAGATGCAAATGTAGGGCTGTTGCTGCTTGATTGGTCCACAGCCCAGCCTGTGCACTACTAAAAATAGGAGAAGATATCCATTTGACCAAGTAACCAAGAACTAAATGAATGACCAGTAAGACACTGCCAGGCACCACTTACCAACTTCCAGTTTATACTTACACTTGTCTCAGATGCTTAGGTCTGCAACTAATTTTTTTAGCTGAAAGATTTCCAAAATGTCTACATCAGATAACATAAATACCTACTACACAAATTATTTATCCAAACCTAGGAAGGATTTGCTAAAGCTCATTGTCAATAGCTGCATCCCTATAGCATGGAGGCCTCAAATGTAAAGTAAGATATTTCAGGGAAGACATTTACAACAATATGATGATGTCAGTGCATGCATAATAGAGGATTTGTCTTCCAAGTACTCACTATAAGTTAATTTATAGTTTAAGAACATTGGCAAGTTTACTCTCCCATTTTTCAGCCGGGACAGTAGATCAGTAAAAGTGAGATGCTGTATTTTAGCTTTCGGTGGTTGTTTCTCATCACAGAAATATTTCCCTTTTACTACATTAACAGTTTGCATACCGACTTCATCCTGGATCTCCTCTGCCACAGCAGGTACATTGTAGAGGAAAGAGAGAGACTGGTTCATGCGTTCGTATATCACACGTAGATGTGTCATAACCTATGGAAATGAAAGTATTTTAACAAGGGGAATGCTACTGTTAATTTGATATTATCACGAATTTTAGAAGTTATGGAGAGGACCATGACAGTTTTCAATTGTGCTAGGTATATAAGATTTCAGTATATTCTATGTATTCTTATTGCAAAATTCACCTCTTCCCTCCAGTTGCTATGAAAATAGTGTTCTAGATGCTTCTCCATAGAAACTACCTGAAATCCCACAGGAATGCATGAAGTAGGGTTTTTCATTTGCGGGTAGAGCATGTATACAAGCAGCTACTATGACAGAAATTTACAGCCTCATTACCCTTCAGCAACATTTACATTTGCCCATATCCATAAGTTTTTACATAACACGCAAACAAAGTGAGCACAGTGACTGCTGCATCAAAATGCTTCAGCTGTTTCATTGTGTTTTTATTTTCATTATCCTAATATTGCAAAAAAGAAACATCTCTCTCTGGAAAGAAGCGTCATTTTTCTTGGTGAAAACATCTGCAAACGCTTTCATAATAATCATAATAATCCAGTGTTCTGGAAACTAAAAACCATCACTGCAGAAGACTGTTTCAAGTGTGGATTTCTAACTCTAGATAGATATCTAGATTTCAAGATAGCATGATCTCAATGCACAAGTCTGTCTGGAATAGATGTCTGAGAAGTCTAACACATAAATTGTTCCATTGAGGGAGGTATATGGTTTAGATGTGGCTTTTAGCAGTTCAAAAACTGGCCAGAACAGTACTTCCCACTGCATCCTGCAGAGAGAATGGTGTCAGGTTCTGCAGATTATGGTACGCTTTTTTTTACAGTTTATCCATTATGTCTACAATTTTAATTGCTGTTTTGAAAGCTAGCTACACCTTCAGCATATTTTTTTTTTGGTGCTTTCTCACCCTCTGTGATTTACAAAGGCAACATAAAACCTGTTCCAAAACATACACGTTGAGGACTGCAGTAACATTCAACAGTTAAGATGCCATGAACTACAGTGTCTATTTTAAAAGAACCTGTCAAACTGGAGTGCACCACAGTAATCATATTTAGACGCTATTAGTAGCTCTACGATAACTATAGAAAGGCTGATTGCAGTCAGACGGCTACACCACTTCTGGTTCTGCCACTTCAGCTGAGGGTAGCATAACCCGGTGTGGTTGCTAAATCTATTACTGACATTTTTCCAGAGGTATTATTTACCAAAGCACTAATAAAGGCTCTGGGTATTAACGGTCTGGAGGGCTCCGCAAGAAATGCCCACAACTGACTCAATGTCTGGATAGACAGATAACATGTTTTTCAGTTCTTCTCTTAAGACAAATTGTAGCCACCCTATTCCTATATCGCTTTGCCTTAATGTTCTAATGGAATGCAGATTATTTGTTACTGCATGTAAAGCTGTCCAGAGACAGCAGTCAGTTATTTTTCAGAAAAAAAAGGTTGATGGAAACTTCACAATGGTTATGAACAAACATGACCCCATTAACCCTCAGCGGGGATTACCTGAGATCTGATTTGGGCAGCTTTCTTTGGGTCGACCATGCGGACATGTTCGAAGTGTTTGAGAGTATGCTGTCTGTCTTTCTGCTCAGCACGCACGTACTTCTTCAGCATGTTGAACACGTGACGAGGCTGCAGAGAAGAAATAGGAAAAAAAAATCTCTTTAGAACAACACCATGTTTTAAGTTCCACGTGCTGAAGATATATCTGAAACCAAAAGCACTTGGCCAGCCAGTGCCTGCAGCTGTCTGCTGAAGGCAGGTCTCACTACTGTAAGGAAAATCCACTCACTCAATTCATTCAGCAGGGTTAAACAGTAGTTGTAGGTAATAGATAAGGTCCCTAGGGAGGGCGTTGAGATTTCCTTCTTGACCAAAAGTGGAAGTTTGGATGTTGCATTTTCTTGTCTAACTGCTATACTACTAGTCCAACAGGACAGCAAGTGCCACCTTAGAGTGTCAGTTAATGCACACCCAACATGAATTTCTTCTGGGCTTTGCTTCCATTCTCTCCATCCACTTCTCCTCTCCCTCAACTCAAGAAGCCCCCCTGATGCAAGCTCCCAGTTTCGCAACCTTAACCCCCACCAGGCAAATCCTTCCCAGAAGATTCCCCAAAACCTGGACTGCATCAGAAGCATTTCAGAGACGCCCCATATATGCTCTAGTATGCTGAACACTCAATCAGTATCAACATCTGTTAACTACAGTTAAACTTCACAACAAAAAAGATGGTACAATCACATAGAATCACAGAATGTCAGGGGTTGGAAGGGACCTTGAAAGATCATCTAGTCCAACCCCCTGTCGGAGCAGGATCACCTACAGTAGGTCACACAGGAACACGATCAGGCGGGTTTTGAAAGTCTCCAGAGAAGGAGACTCCACAACCTCCCTGGGCAGCCTGTGCCAGGGCTCTGTTGCCCTCACAGTGCAAAAGCTTTTCCTAATGTTCTTGTGGAGCCTCTTATGTTCCAGCTTGTATCCACCACTGAAACTGGTACATTTTATCAACAGTAAATTGAACGTACACATTCAGATTCAAATCAGAAAGTAACCTGTCCAAACATCTGTGCAGAAAACTATGCGAAAATACTACACTGTCTAAGCCAAGGAATAATCATCAGACTTGACTTAACAACTTAAAAAAAAAAAAAGCCACAAAAACCTCAAAATGCTCCTGTTATGTCACTACTGCTATTCCACCAGGGAGAAAAGAAAGAGGAGAGGGATCTGAGTTAGAGAAAGCATACATCCAGGATACACAATTGACTGAAAAGCCATAAGAGAAAAGGGCCACCTATTTGGTTCTTCTGGAGATCCTCAGCCTGGATGCCAGATTTTGTAAAAATCTTAGTCTATGTATACATTACAGGTGATTTTAATTAGTAAAACCTATTAAGTATCTGGCTTAAGCCGTATAATTGAATAGAAACAAAGGAAAAGTCTGTAGCTGAAGGGATCGTGAAAATATACACAGAGTGATGACAGGGCAGTGAAGACTAAGAAGGGCATATTCCTACGTACTCCTCTACGCTGTACAATAATACAGTGTTAAAACAGGCTAGTCTTCTCTAGCATTCAGCTAAAACATTTGTGCTTATGGTGGATTATGGAAATGTCCCCTGCCACCAACTCTTGTGCTGTTGTGCTTGCGCACCCTACCTGAGGCTGATGAGCAGTGAAAAGCCTGAAGCTGAGGCAGGTGAGAAGAAAGGGAAAGGTGACTTTCCTGCGCAGTAGGTTAAAGAATGAGCAGGAGTGGTGAACAGCTGGTCTGGGCACTGGCAGAGATACAGGGAAGAGGGTGGGAAGTGACAAAGTAAGCATCAGAGGCTCTGTGCACAGCTTTCCAAAGCAAGAAGAACCATGGGAGAAGCTGAAATTTTAAGGCGACTTATATTCATGGACAAATATAGAGCCTAAACTAATTTAACATTTACACAAGAGATGAATACTAAGCTACGGAGCTCAAAGATTTAAGAATCTCTTCAGCTTAAGAGAAGCAACAGATTTAAAAATGTCTGAGGAAAGTAAACCAAAGGTTATTTGAAGAAGATTTGTTGAACAGAAATAGAGAGATGTGAAGCCACTCCCTGCTAGAGGATTAAACTCAGTGGCTTCATGACTGAAAATTCATTCAGGGGGAAAATAACTCCAAGCCCTCAAAGCCAAGCACCCTGGGATGAAGTTGCAAGTAACTGTGGACAAATGCTGGAAAGTAAGTAATCCTCACACTATTGTGGTAATGGCCAAACAAACTGAAATGCCAACTGTAAAGCTTTTTAGGAACAAAGGCTAGACCAGAAAGTTTAACAAGAAAATTTTGAAGACAGATAATGTTCTTACCCTTCCTGACAATTCATCTTTCCTTGCCCTCAAGACAGATCAAGATAGCACGTTAGGGCAGACTAGAGAGAAAAGGATTAATTTCTATTCCTTCAAGAGATATTCCAATTTAAGTGTCATGTCTAACACCAAAAGGGCAGAGTTTTTGTTTTCCCTTAGTGTATTTGTTGTTACTACAATATGTCAATGAAACTTTTACATTAAGAGTCACACACTGACTTGTCAATATGATAACAGTCTTGAAAATACTTGCCAAATACCACCAACAGTAGTAGCCACTTGAGTAAACTGTCAGCCCAGTTTCAGTGCTTCTTCCAACACTGAGAACTGACTCAAACTTATAAAGGAGAAATGGATACGCATGCCTCTAGCACATCTGGTCAAGAAATCTCTCTGTAGCTGCAACAGAAAACCATAAATCAAGTTTACGACAATGTAGAAAGAATATTAAATGTAAGGTGTTTCCTTACTGAGGTAGAGACTTTCCTTTTTTTCAAGCAAAGAAAAAAAATCACAGTAGAAACTCACTGTATGTAAGCCTAGAGAGTCATCTCAGTGTTTTGTTTTTAAAACTAGTCACATGCATGTTTTAACCCTCATGGTAACTATTGATCTAGTGATCTCACATTGCCTAAAAGCTTGTAACATCACTCTAACAACAAGCTACTGCAAGCTAAGAAGTCCTTGTGAAACATTCAGTCACCTCATACAGATGCCCAAGGCTTTCCCAGTCAGCAAGACACCACGCTACACACAAGCTCCTAGGACAGACGCAGGCATCTGTGGAAACAGAAGGATTCCCTGAACATAACATCAAGACCTAAGATAACATGTGTACCCAGGCGCCCCTGAAGTAGAAGCTGAAATGGATTAGAAGTCTAAGCATATAGGCTTGCTATGGCCAAAAAATTCTCTGTTGAGACCTTTAGGAAACACACCCTGCCTCAACTGTAATACAGCAGGCCATTTCCACACTAAGCAAAAAACCCCAATAAGGTGGTGGAATCCCCTGAACATCTGATGCACACTAAACCAGCTCTGCTTCCTTGCTGGAAGTCCCAGTCACACTGGACCAGGCAAGACCTCCACCCTTCTCAACAACTTTCCAACGCTACCGCTGCGTGGCTTCAGGGCTGCGGCTGAAGGTGAAGCTGCCAGAGCTGATGACGGGAAACGACAGCTCTCCCTTGGGTTTTGCATACCCGTACCTGGTGGCTTCCATAAACGTGGACCACATTCTACAGTCGAATGGAACTTAGGACAGTAAAAAACAAACAAACAAACCCCCCATTGATCATTTTCTCCTCAATGCCTAGAATCTACTGCTTGCAGAGTTTTAACAAATTTCCACATCAGCAAAAGCACCTCACCCCAAGTCGCACTCTGTTGTATTTCATACACATTTTCTTTTAAATGTCATTATTGAGTGAACTGGTTCTGCTTAAAAAATCCCATCCATGCAGGCACATTTTGCAGAGCTACTTACATCAGGATTCACCTCCAAATCTAGGACATCGAGCAATGATATGAACTCTAGTGATGGTAGAGCAGAGAGGCTGCAATGAATGGTCAAGTACGGAGGTTATGGAAGGCTCCATATGCTGAGGAGATGCAGTCAGACCCCGTGTCTGAAGCTATTTTATCCATGGCCATCTATTACTTCAACCCTAGGCAGGAACCTTCAGAGTAAATTACAAATGAAAGTGGTGCTATTATCCACTAAATTAAGTTCCTGAGGTCTCAGCTCTGACACTGTCTATAGCAGAAGAACAAACAGCTGACACATCTCAGGGTCAGCTTGGCACCTTTTGCTCTTCATAAATAATATACCAACCACCAAACTTCATTAAAAAAAATCCCTGAATTTAGTACTTGAAGTTCTGCTGAGTCTTTTTCCAGGGAAAACAGTGTATTCACGTCTGTGGCAATCTTAATAAAAAACATCTCACAGAATAACAGCCACTGGGGGCTACCTAAGCCTCATGAAATAATTCCACTATTTTCAGGTACCTGTGCTTATTTTGCCAGCTTGTGTTTCGGTTGATTTATTTTTTTTTTTAACAGAGAAACAATACAAAAATCACACTAAAGCATTTCTGTGCATTTAAAATACAACTTCCTGACTCTGTGCTCTGGAACTTCCATGGGAAACTCTAAGATGACTTGTCAATTTGATCAAAATTCTCCCTAAATCAGAGAAGAAAGTTTCACAATACTATATTGTGCTATTTAATCTTGCCTTTAGAGGAAAATCAATCACCAGACCTTTATGATTTCTGCTCTTAAAATTTGTAACAATTGCTTCTTTTCATTCCCTTATTAGGAATATCTTGTATAACATTTTCAGGTATATATTTTACCTGCTACGTTATTAACTTGGGAGTTTGACGCAGATGTAGCAGTTCATTTGAGGGATATTCAAAAAAGCCTGTCTAGGATGAATGCAAGGCTTTTACTCACGGGTGAAACACAACCAAACCCCCATCCAGCTACCTCTCATGTGGAGTCAAAGATGCCTTCTCATAATTTCTGCTAATTTATGAGAAAACATCTTACCCCACACATCAAACATACCTGGCTATAAAACCTTTGCCTACCCTCCCCCAAGGACTTTTCCTTGGGCAGAATAAAATGAAAACAGTATTTGATTCTATCTCATATTTTCTTTTCATGATTTGAACTTATTCAACTTTGAAAAATTAAGACAAATTTTGTTTCTGCTCACTCTTTAAAACTCAGCATTTTAGATATAATGAACCTGCCAGGGTTTTATAGAACTTAATACCTATTTGGAATTGCCTCTTCTGTCTTACTTCAGTTGTACAAAAAAAACCTACCAGCCAGCCTAGGTGTATGACTATGCCATATGTTCAAGCCCACAGACTTGGGGAAAAACAAGACAGTCTGGTTTTATTCACATAAAAGCCTCAGAAGCTGCTGGAAAACAGAGTTAAGTGAGCATGTTTCTTGAAGACTGACTTGGTTTAAAATCAGAGCTGAAATGCATGCCATTTCACAAAATCCTATAAAATTAAGTGTACATGAGAAATTCCACGACTATAAATGTATGGGTTTGGAGGAGCAGAGCTGAAGGGTGGAGTATCAGAGCTGGACTGCTCTTTCCTACCGCACGGGAGGATTTTTATCACTAGATTAGCAGCAACGCATCGGCCTGCTGCCAGCTGAATATTTCCACAGCAACCTTGCTGGACTCAGGAAAGGCTTCGAGTTTCCTGAACTCAGAGGCACTGAGCAAGGGCCCCTCTGCAGATCCCTCTTCTACATTCAAGCAGCCAAACTCAACCAGTTTCAGCCCTCACTGTGCTCTGCCATATGAAGAGACACTGGTCTCATTGCACAAAAGGTACCAGAGCAAATTCTGAAGGCAACAAGAAAAAAAAAACATGGAAAAGAAAATCAAGTGGATTAATTAATGTACATGCTAGAGTCCACCTTACTGATCGTGCTCTGTTTAGCAATAATCTACATTTCAGTAGAACAGTGCCAAAACAGAAGAGAAGCATTTCAAACTGATTTTGGGGATTATATGCTCACTTTAATCCATGTGCAAAGTAAGGAGGTTAATTAATTATCTTTCAAAGTTTTCCTGTTTCCTTTTTCCAAAACCCTCTATTTTACCACTAGGAGCTGAATTTATTTGCTGCTTCTTTTTGCCCCCCGCCACTGGCTTCCCACAGAGAACGTGCCTCTCTTACCAACAAAGATTAAACAGGGAGACATAAATCCAGCAAAATTTGACATGCACGTGAAAGAGGGAATGTAGGCAAATTAGGGAATCAATCTGTTCACAGAGAATGATGGAGCTGAATTCCTGTATTTAACTTGCAAAATGAAGGGGAAAATGTCCAACTGTTTCAGAAACTGGAAGCATATTGGTTCCAGCTGCCACTAATCCTCCCTTTTTTGTAGTAAGGCCATCAAGCAGGATGAAACAATACAATATTTTGACAGTGGATACTTCACAGCTGCACCCCATTTTCAAAGGCAACAAAGTAGAGCAGCACAGTTAAGCTGCAACAGGAATCAGGGATGAGGATCAAATTTTAAGTTTCTGGGCAGCCTGCGTGACAGTGCTGCTGAGAAGAGAACAAATACTTGGTTTTGCTCAAATTTATTTTCTAGTAGACCCTGCAGCTATGCAATTTCATCTCTGTACACATCTTGCCTCCCTTGCTGCCCAGGCTGGTACCCTGGAGCACACCAATGAATTGCCATTGGGGAATCATCTGTACAACATCTGAAAAAATCCTCCAGTTGAAGTTTTTGCTCTGGTACTGAAGCTATTCATAAAGGATTCCCAGACTTCTGTAGTTTTAGCTAGAATGGCACTGAAAACAGCTCACTTTCTAGACATGCACAAGAACATCATGACGAACCTGCTGGCCCAGACCAAAGGTTCCCCTAGTCCCAGATCTTGTTATTCTACAAGGAAAGCCTCCTCCAAAGGAGCAAGTAAATGATGATACTTCTTGCAGCCTTCCAGCTTCGCCCTGTCCACAGCTCAGGGACTTTCCGAACTAGAGGAAGTTTCTCTTCAGATTCACTGAAGAGCCTACCCCTTGAACACAAGCACCACATAGTCTGAACACATACAGGAAACAGGAATTCCCAGTGGATCGGGATTCTGTTACTCAAGAAGAACCCTGCATCACATCCACAAGCATTCTGATGACACCAGGAGTGCCAGACTCACTGTACTATGAGAACCGCAGGCAAACACTGGTCATGGCTTTCTAGACCTCCAAGAGTAAAATGAAATCCTGCTGGTTTAAGTGGTCTGCCAGAAGTCTAAACCATCTTGGGAAATGTTTCAACTCAAGTACAAGGCAATACTGCCACATGATTAAAAAGCACATAGAAAGTACTCTTTGCACACACATCTCTACATGCACCCAACTTAAGGTAACCCTCTCAGCTCTGTGCGGAAGACATGCGCTTCAATAAAAGAGCCTAACTTATTTTTCAGTGTAAACCCAAATTCTGCCCTTCTAACTTCAGAGAGAGAGGCTGCACCACTTCCAATATTCGGAATCTACTTTTGTGGTAACCATACTAACAGCAAATCATGTATTTTGAAGCAAGCTGTGGACGGAGGTTCTTAAAAGTATTTTTTGAGAAATCCAGAAAAACCTCCCCTTTATAAGATTATTTAAGTTACCATTGAGGTTATGACTCTCCCAAGACAACAAAATTGCATCAAATGTACTTTTAGTTTACTAGGGAACTACCAGAGAGGAATGGAGCTAGAGTATCAGAGTTGACTTTTCCATTAATCCCATTTTGTCTTTCACTAGGCAGACAAAGTTTTGATTCACAGTGTTTTTAGCAGACTGGATTCATTCATTAAGCATTCAGCTATTATCAATCACTCCTCAGGTTTCACCCTCTACAAATAAAACCACCCACATCCTCCTGCTGACTTCGAGGGCAGTTTTTTCATGCGCTTTGGCAACACATACAACCAGCAGCTCAGAGGCACATGCCTGAACTGTCAGTAACTAAAGTGCACACAACCAAAAAATGCTGAGACAAGGATGGTACCATCAACAAGGCTGGGAAAGGAACTGTTTGAAGACATTATTCTTTAAACTGTTCACTTGCACTAGTTTTTGAGATGAGTGCCCCTTTTACAGCATCTTCCTCTGATGTCACCTCCATGCCTGCTGCCTGCTCGTTTCAGAATGATTAACTTTTGTAGGGACACAATACAGGATACACCTCTGTTTTTTAACAGTACCTACTTACTTATACTGGAATAATGTAACAGTGTTCTTTGACACAGTCTTTTAGGTCTGATGCTCTCCTACTGACACAGTAAAAGCATTATTAATTTAAATGTCCTGGGAGCTGACTACAAGCAATCCAAGCACAAAATGCAGGTTTTTCTGGTCCCAAAATCAGTGTGAACATTTTCGCCTCTTAGTGTTCTGCTACTTTCCAAAACCTCAGATACCTGCAGAATCAAGCTGTCAGCCTGATCCACATACCACTTGAAATCAAATAATTTTTTTCTGGAATATTTTTCAGACAGGATTACATTTGCATGCGGCTCAACTTCACAGCAACAGTTGACCGGCTAAAGTCAAATGTGAAATAGTACCTTAGGTGAACTACCCAAAACCATGCTGCAAGGGAAGCAAACAGGACGTGCAGCCAAGTCTATTCACTCACCTCATCTCAGTCTCAGTTCTGAGCCTGTGACACCATTTTCCTAAAGGAAGCTGCATCCCAGCCTGTAACTCGCTCATCGGTCCACTAATGGGACACTGAAGCCCAAGCCCTTCACCATTCTCACAACAGTCAGAGGTTACAATATGCAACACACAATCAGACCAAGCACCATCCTCTCTCAATTTATTACAGACTAGTGTAATTTTCACAAATTACTATGTTTCAAAATACAGATGGACTCTTCATACAGTTACTCTGAAGTCTCCCCATGACGCTTCCTACACAAACAAAAGATTTTTCTATTACTTGGCACGCAGTTAAAAAAACCTAAAAACAGAGCTTTGCACCATGGGCAGGAGAAAAAAAACCGATAAAGAATTAAGACAAAAACCACTTTTCCATGCTCACTGAATAGGCAGGTTTCTCTGCAAAAGAAAATTCACTTAACACATGTAACTTTACCAGGTTAGCCATACTGATGTAATTCCCTCTGAGGTTAAATTCAGGATCTAATGGCTATACCTTAATTGCTGACCCCAAAGTCTTTTAAGCAACATAATGTTTTTTCCATCTAAGAAGTATCCAAGAGGTGAGAGGTATATATTCCCACAGTGTTTGTGCAGATTCTCTTCTTCTGGTGGTCACAGACCAGTTATTCTGGTATTGAATACAACCATCACAGATCTGGAGTAATTAAAAATTCAATTCAATCCACATTCTGAACTTATGTGTTTGCACCCATCAACAGCCATCACATCTGATATAGCCAACTCTGAATTACTAGCATGCCATCTTCACGCCACCCAACAATCCTCACAAGATGCTTCACCAAACATTTCAACAGTTCAACAAACAAAACAGAAGATCACAACCACATTCATCCCTCAGCTCCATTTTGACATGATGACGTATCCTACTGTGTATAACTTGGAGGAATGCTTCACCATCCTTCTGCATGATCCGTGAAAGGCCAGAGCTTCTGACAACCAAATCAGTTCCACATTATTATCTTAAGTATCTTTATCTATGTATCTATCTGTAGGTATGCACACGTGTGTGTGTGTGCCTACACTTACACACACGAATTAAATTTTTAACTCTGAAACTAGCTGACTGCTGTAGTAGCTCTTGCATGGGGAACACACACCCACTGTTTCACAGCTGGACTGTACCTGGACACACCTTCTTTTTTCCCCAGGACGACCACAGTGATTTTGATACAGTTGACTGAGCTTGTGGTATTGCACTTACCCTGGGTGGGACAGTCTGCAGGGCTGTGATGTAGTTCTCCAGAGCAATGCGGCGACGGTCGTTCAGCATGGCTTCCACCCGTGCCATGTGAGTCTCTACCAGTTGTTGTCTTTCATTCGCTGCTTCTTGTTCCAGTGATTCCACTTTCTCCTGGAAATGCTGAAAAAAACATCCATCACAACAGGAACAGTGAAGGTATCAGCAGACACGAACACCTTCATCTGACAGTTACCAGAATCCTTCCCCATGTCAGTCTGGCTTGGCTTCCAGGAACTTCGCGTGGAACACAATTTTTACTGACTTCAGTGAGAACTGCTGATGTCCTGTATTCCTGAACACCTGGCCATATTTTATTAATCTAGTAAAATATTCCTGTGCTGTTCAGTACAACCACCAGCAAATCCTTCATTTGTTCCCTGAGGCAGTGGTTCAGTGCAGAAGAACTGTGCCTAGAAGAGGGTGGAATTTGGCAAGTGTTTGCTCCCTGTAATCATGAGTCATCAACAAGACCTCATGAGCAAATATAAACAGGGGGAAAAAAATTCCAACCTGAACAGATTCACTCTAATTTCTTATAAACTGGCTACCAGGAAGAAAAATTGAATCCAGACTTATTCCAAGAGAGGAAAAGATTGGCCGCATAAAACACACAGAGAGTAAAACTGTGGAGTCTAATGTGTGAAGCAATCTGGTTCTGAACATTACTTTTTTATATTTTTCCAATGAAATCATTCTGGCAGTACTGAGTAATACCCAACACTGCCACACTGGGATTCAAGGAATGTCTGGCTTGTCAGAATTTTTAAATTACAGTATAATTTTAGATAAAATCATTTTTGTCTGAGGGTTTCTTTCAGATAAAACTGTTAGCGAATCCTTCCTTAAACCACATTTTCCATCTCTGCTTTGAGCTTAGGTCCTGCAACTTATGTTAGTTCATCACAGCCTAAATTTTGAGCTGTGGGAGAGCAGAGCCCATGGGAAGCAAATTTTCTGTTCTCATTGAAGGCAAATCTAAATTCAAACAAAATTCTACCCCTTCATGCAGTCACTAGCAATGTCCTGCACTGGTGTTTCAGGGACTGGCCGCAGTGTACAGAGACACCCAGCAGCCACTAACAGCTGGAAATAGAAATAGCAAGAGTGGAGAACAACATTAAATCCCCACAGAAGTAGGGTTTAAAATTATATTAAACCCAGCACCCCTTGTATTTTCACTGCAGGCCCAGCTGGTAAGGCTGTGTTTGTGTTTTCCTTTACCTGGATGACAGCTTTCTTGTCGGCCTTCGGCAAGTTCTTTGCTTGGCGTTCTGCCTCTTCCCACTCTCTCATGACCTAACGAACAAAACAAGGAGCGTGACTTTTATATTTTCCTCTCTTGTCCCAGAGCTTAGCAACTGCCAAGCATTGCAGCTCCGACAGTCATCTTCATATATTCCTCTCCTCCTTTTATCTCTATTAAAAAAGCAGTTATAACACTTAACAAAGGTAGGATTCTGTTATTAAATTAAACAAAGACGATACTTCTGTGTCTGAACATCATGCCAAGCTCTCAGGACTCTGCCGTGAAGCAACACAGATGTTAACCAGCCCTCAGGCAAGAGAAGTGGAGGTCTCTGCGGGGGTGAACACACAAATCCCTTTTCATCTAGGACACAAAGGAAACTGTTTCCAGCTATTGTATGTCCTGGGTCCAAATGAGTGAATTTCAACTTGTTCCAAGTTACACTTTTTTAGGTATCACAAAAAATTTTAGATTTATTTGGACTACATTGCTGTCCTTTGAGTAGGAGAGAGCAAGAATTTTATGTAATATATGCTAGTCTGTCCAGAAATGCATGCCCAACACTTGCCACCTCCTCTGGAAATATAGGAGGGTATTTCAATAGTCAGGGAGTCAGTTACCCATAACTTGCTGTCCGTGACATCTGAAACCTCGTAGTCTTAGGGACTGTACTCATTTCACACCTAGACAGCAATCTCCTCAGATAACACACTTTATAAATGAACAATTGCTCTCACTGAATGCAGTGCACACAAATAAGTAACTTATTGATTTGCAGAACTAGAACGATGTCAGAAGACAGAAGGAACCTAGAAGCAATTATTCAAAATGTCCTTCCTTTCTCATCAAAAAATACATTTTCATACCACTTAATAGAAACAGTCAAACATACGCTTTCTGAAGGGGATTTTAGAAAAGCTCTGCATGTATGACTGAAATTATACTAAGACCAATACCAAAGGCAGGACAAAGTAGACTTGCAGTGAGTAGACTCATGTCTGCAAGTTGAGCCTCCACTGCTCAGCTCCTGCCTCAGACTACCCAGTTTTCCCACACATTGGACACGGCTATCAGGCTCATTGATGGAAAGACCAGAGCTCACCAGTGGTGCCTCAGGGTAGCTTGTTGAGGCTGTGCGTTTTAAAAAACCAAAACAGCACCAAACCTGGGCTCAAAGGAGACTTTTACAAGTGCCAGTCCTTGAAATGTAATCCTCTCTCAGTCCTATACAGGGTTGTAGACCCCAAACCAGCATGCAGACACCTGCACTCAAGACTGACTCAGCATATGGGATTTTGTTGTCAAGTTTTCATCTTCCTTTTTTGACCTAAAGCCTGGGAAGGTATTTCAAGATAGCAATAACTCAGTCACAGTAAAAACAGATCAACTCACTATCAGTGAAATTATTTATCTGTAAGAGATTCTGGCCTCAATAGCAGCACTAGATAGTGAAGACACATGTTTTGGGAAGCTAACGGGATGCTGAAAACTTGAGTGCAGGAGCATGGTTAGACAGCAGCTGTAGGCACAAAGACCTTAACTCAAATACCTATAAATCCCAATTGTAACTTCACTCTGCTCTTTTACTGAGAACTGTAAGCTGAAACATGAGCCCCAAGAATTGTACTGCAACCTAGGTAAACTGGCAGCCTAAACAGAAGTGTCTCTTCAATTTACATTATCTTCTCATCAGGCAAATACACATTGATGTGCAAATTGCAGTCAAGCTCTAGGGAGGTAGGAACACAAAATTTACACGGAGACACACGGAAATTAATTTGCAAGGGGCTGCAGTAAGCAGGTAACAACAGAGAACATGATGCTCATCGCACTGAAGTTACTGGTTGCCCCACCACCAGCTACCCTCCCAGTACTTTGACACAGGAGATTTTACTGCTTTTCTGACAGAGCAGAACTAGAGAACATGAACTAACATCACAGTTTAGAGCACTGTGATGTGTTCTGGAAAAAAAAACTTACTAATGCTCAGACTGCTGCTGTGTATTAAGCGTATGTTAGGTATTCATCTCTTAATTGTATGTTTAGGTCATATGATTTTGGTCACCAAGAAAATTAATTCATAGAATCATAGAGTATTTCCAGCTGGAAGAGACCTTCAAGATCATCGAGTCCAACCTTTGTCCTAGTCCTTTCAACACCACTAAACTGTGTCCCTCAGCACATCTACTCATCTCTTAAACACCTCCAGGGATGGTGACTCAATCACCTCTCTGGGCAGCCTGTTCCAATGTCTGATAACCCTCTCTGTAATGAACTTCTTCCCAATATCCAACTTGAAACTCCCCTGGTGCAACTTAAGGCCATTTCCCCTTGTGCTGTCATCCTCCACTAGGGAGAACAGACCAACCCCCACCCTGCTATAACCTCCTGTCAGGTAGTTGTAGAGAGTGAGAAGGTCTCCCCCTCACTCTCGTCTTCTCCAGGCTAAACAGCCCCAGATACCTCAGCTGTACCTCATACAACAAAAGATCCAAATCCTTTACTAGCTTGGTAGCCTCCCTCTGTACCGGGTCCAAAACTGGACACAGTACTCGAGGTACTTCATGTACACAGGCAGCACCTTCCTAGAGACCTGAAATGTCACCGGTGCAGGATATGAACATTACAAGAAGACGCAGAAATTATGGCATCACTTCAAGTCATAAACTACAATGATGTGCTCAAGATTGAGCACTGGCCTAGGTTAGCAATTTTAGGATTTTCTTCTCCCTCCTTTCCTTTTATGTCTTCAGATCACATCTCTGACATCTGGTTAATACTTTTTCACTCCGAATGAGGAGTTGATGGGTTTTCAGAACAAGAGTTCCCTTGCTACCTTTATCCCCCAAAACTAACCTTCTGCTAATTCATACGATGAAAACAAGCATTGTGGGTAATGTGATAAGGAGACCTTTGGCTAGACCAGGTCACTCTGCCTGTTTTACTTCTCTAAACCTTTTAAGGCATTGAAAGCAGGATGATAAACTGACAGCCTACACAGCTAGTTGGGAGGAATGCAAATTGCAGGCTTCAGCATTCAGCTCCAGTGCAACCAGAGTGAATGGCTCACTAAAAGAAAACAGAAGGATATGGCTGTTGGCAGAAACAATATTCAACATAAAGATTGCAGAAGTCATGCTTTGAGTGCTGATTTTTGCAACTGAGAAGACCTCAACGCTTCAAAGCATCTCTGTGTGTATGCTAACTGTAGATACAGCTGCCCTACAGCTATATATGGGCTGTCATGCTACCACCCAGAGAAAACTTGTGCTTTCACCCAAGGTCATCACTTTAGAGAATAACGAGTGACTAAGAAATATTCTGTAGCACTCTGCAGGACACCAAACAGCAAGAGCGGGGGGGGGGGGGGGGATATTTGATCACATGTGCAGAAAACGTCTGAACTTGGCCTCTGTGCACTTATAAACCTATTCTCCTTCATTGACAGCACTGAGCTATCAAAGCCACACAGATTTATGACTCATCAAAGCTTGGTGGCTTTGTGCAGGGAAAATGACAACTCCTGGTTGAGATTTAAGAGGCAAGCCATTTCAAAGTCAAACTTCTTCAGAGCTCAGGACTTAGTGCCTGGCAGACTCCTTTTGAAAGTGGGATGTAGGGGACAGCAATAGGAAGTATGAAAAAAGTCATTCATTATTAAGAAAGATGCTAAGTACAAAAATCTCATTATATTAAAACCAGCAGAATTTACTCTCAAGTTTTATACTAGGGCAAAGAAGTGTAGCTGTAAGAGAAGAATTTATGACAGACATTTGGGTTACACCAATCAGACCAGCAGAGGTGCTTGCGTGAAGGTTTGCTTAGTTAGAAGATCAAAGATGCCTACCTTTGTTAAAGGTTTTTGTTCCACACATAAGTCTTGAGCCTTTTTCTAGTGATAGCATCATCAAACCTTTCCAAGGAGCCCTGACTGTAACTGAGGGGGGTACTCCTACTAAGCTGACAGTTTTATGGAAGGAAAGAGCCCTCCCACACACAGTAACAGAGATGGTGGGATCTAGGAAACCAGCATTATTGAACACCTTGGTCAGCAACATGGACAGTGGGATTGAGCGCACCCTCAGCAAGCCTGCTGGTGACACCAAGCTGTGTGGTGCAGTCAACACGCTGGAGGGAAGGGATGCCACCCAGAGGGACCTGGACAGGTTTGAGTTCAACAAGGCCAAGCACAAGGGCCTGCACTTGCGTTGGGGGAATACCAGGCACAAACACAGGCTGGGCAATGAATGGGTTAAGAACAGTCCTGCAGAGAAGGACTTGGGGGTACTGGTGAATGAAAACCCAGATATGATGTGGAAATGTGTGCTCGCAGTCCAGAAAGTCAATCACACCCTGGGTTGCATCAAGAGGTGCATGGCCAGCAGGTCAAGGGAGGTGATTCCGCCCCTCGGCTCTCCTGAGAACCCACCTGGAGTGCTGTGTCCAGCTTTGGTTCCGGAGGGCCACAAAAACGATCAGAGGGCTGGAGCACCTCTCCTACAAGGACAGGCTGAGAGAGTTGGGTTTGTTCAGCCTGGAGAAGAGAAGGCTCTGGGGAGACCTTACAGCAGCCTTGCCGGTGCTCAAAGGGGGACTACAGGAAGGAAGGAGAGGGACTCTTGATAAGTGAGTGCAGCAACAGGACAAGGAGTAAATGGTTTCAAACCGAAATAAGATAGACTTAGATTAGATATTAAGAAGAAATTGTTTTCTGTGAGGGTGGTGAGACGTTGGCACAGGCTGCCCAGAGAAGCTGTGGATGCCTCATTCCTGGAAGTGTTCAAGGCTGGATGGGGCTTGGAGCAATCTGGTCTAGCGGGAGGTGTCCTTGCCCATGGGAGAGGGGTTGGAACTACATGATCTTTAAGGGTTACTTCAAACTCAAACTATTTATAGCGAAGTTGAAGACCTCTTAGGATGTTGGAACTAGTGGCACGCAATGATCCCAAAAAAATCTTGAACATAATACCAGCCCTGCTCAGGATCGTTGAGGACTGCAGTATTTTCAGATGCTTGCTTTGGAAATGAACTTCCAAGAAGACAAGGTATCATTAAGTTCCTATCATAAGTACCGTACATGTTATGATTCCTAAGTATTGTTAACAGCCAGAGAAAGACTAAATTTAAAATCTGAGGATGTCACACGATGTTTGAAGAGAGAAATGTATAAATACATTGCTCCCTTGAGTAAGGTTCAATATCTGGTTTCACCAGTCTATTTAGCAGCAGCTATTTAAGTGAGGCAGCTATACAGCAGTTAACAAACTGGAAAGAAAAAGGGGAAAAGTGGACTTGTACCAAAACAGGAAATAAGAACCATGGCATCCTGCAATCAGTTAGCATAATCTCTCCCCGTTATATGTCGGAGAACAGCAAACATTTAAAGGTTATGCATACATCACTGAATACTATCCTGTTTGCATCAGAAATGTAGCATTGCTGTTATTTGGACTTGCGTTAATAATTCTCATGAAAAGCTTAAAATGTATGCTAAAGTACCGCTCTTTACAGTATGGCCTAGGGAAGTTTCTAAGCTCTGGGTGCCATGCAAGCTGCAAAGGCAGAAAAGCCTTCATGGCCTGTAGTCTAAAGGGCTGGATGTTTAAGAATAGAAGGAATTATTAAAACAGTCTGAAACAGAGCTGCATCAGGACATTGCACCAAACAGCAGAGACTGCCTGTAAACCAACACAACCACCAGACAGAAGCTGAGCCTCTGCCTGTGTGAATATCTCTATGCAAGAGAAAAAAACCCGTGACTTGTTGGAATTTCATGGTAAACAGGGAAAGCTCAGAAATAGGCTATACAGAGTATCTGCATTTGCCCTGATTACATGTTTTGATTAAAATATTTAATTTATATTTAATTTACTAATGATAAATTTTTCTACTTCTTAGATGAACTAGAATGCATCTGATTTTTTTTTTATTAAACTGGCTGTTACAAAGTAAAGTGTGCATCAAATCAAGTACTGTTTTAAAACTAGCTGCTTCATTAAATAAAAGAACTGTACTTTGTGAACAAAGCATTTTCAGATTACAACACTTATCAAGATTGAAGAACAACTAGATCATTTTCCTAAACGCACTGATCATTTTCTCTCTTTTTAATAGAAGAAAAATGGAGGTTTCTGCTGCTTTATAAGCCCCCATTTCTCAGCTTTGAAGGAACCGGACTCTGAGAGGAAAAAAATAACATATATGTTAGATGCAGCTATGTTAGGACTTAGCTAGTGACTCTCACTTGCTAATTATTCTCATTATTTTTTAAGAGAAAAAGATTGACAGCAAAAACTTACTGAGTTCATTTATTCAGTACTGTCTTTAACATAAGTAACAGCTTCAAATTAATTTTTAGATAAATATGTATTTAAAATAGACATGATTTTAAAGAAAATGTAAAAAAGCAATTTTTAAATAGACAGAAAAGGAGGTCAGGGATACGGTACACAGACGTATCACACTTCATGTGAAGAACCACAGAATGGTTAATTAGCTGGTTTTTCTACTTCTTCATAAGATCTCGTATTTTTTAAACATCTGAAACATTAAGTAGGAGAGGCTAATTCAGTGCTATATAGAACATTAGTTACAGAAGGGAAAACTAATTTTTAAAAAAGTTAACTCTCTTCTTCAAAGCTCTGCATGAGTTCTGTGTTCTTTGAGACAAACGTACTTGAAGCTGTGATTTCATAAGCAGCTTAAGCGAACTGAAGATCAAAGATCTTTCTGTCTTGAAGTACCTATCGTGCTGCCATTTCTCAGGTCTCATTTAGCTTGCTGAACTGGTCAGAGTTGGTTATTTTACTTTTCTTTTTTTTTTTGGAAGAGTGACATTGCAGTGAGATGAGGGAACTGACCTGCCTCACCCCATAGCTGTATGCTCATTAGCACCGACAGACAGGATGGCTGGGAACATGCTAACGAGGGCAGAGCACGCGGCAGCACCAGCGTGATCTTCAGTCAAACCCTTGAACCACAGCCTTCATTTATGAGGGTGCCCCAAACGCAAAACGCGCAGGGCATTTACCCAGAAGTTTTCTGAGGCTACGGTTCAGTGCTTTTCCCAGTTAATTTTGTTGGTCTCGAGCACTGACACTGCAGATTCTCTCCGTAAGTCAATTTCTGGGTGCCCATGCATTTGATTAACATTTTTCCACAAACCATCAGCTCTGTAGAAAATAGAAAATACACGGCTCACCCAAATACTGCCCTTAATTACTCACCTTAGCCTTTACATATTGGAGACAAACCTGAAACCGCGCCAAGAATCTGAGGACTGTTCCAGGGAAACCTGGCTTTCCCGCTGACTGTCCTTTCCTTTCAGGACACTCACCCCTACACTGTATTTTTAGAAAAGGCAATAACAGGGTGATGACTGCATTACCTGCCAACTCTCTGTGTACCTAGCCCAGGACTCTCTCCTCTGCAGGGCAGGCGTTGCACACACCCCACACTCAGGAACATACCTCAGCCACAAGTTGTTTTAATCAAGTTTTTAATCTTCCAGAGGAAAGGAAAGAATAACATGTTAAAAAGCACTAAATTAACACTATTTTCACTGTTTAAGAAGGAGACAGCTTGTCTATGCTACAGCCCTTCCCTAGTGGAAGCAGATGAGGAGCACACACCTTCCTATCTATTAAATGTCATATTAATGGCATGTGGATTGCACTGGTCGGTGACTGCTTCAGGTAAGATGCTCCGCTCTGTTTATGAGCAAAGTCCCAGGCCTGGCTACGGTGCCAACAGGCAGGGACTTACTCTAAGAGCTTGATTTCAGGCCTTCTGAAACATTTTAGCACACACCTAAAGGTTAATGTGCCAGTAATACACGGAACAGCAAAAATGCAATAAAGTTACAACTAAAAATCATAGTAAAATAACTAGACAGACACTGGTGGTGCATCTGAATTACACCACATTCATTTTTTGTTGTTCTTTCATCCTAAAAATACGCACCACAGGCTTTCCTTTAAACCTCTTACACTTTTTCTTTGTTGTTGTTAGGAGCAGAACTGTAACAATTTTTTATTGGTATTGCTGTTATAAACCCTATTTCTGAGAGCATGGATGGCTCATCTAGCGTTTAGCAGGATTAAAGAGAATGTACAGTTTCGGGCTACATAAATCTTTTTGGTTAAAGGGAAAAAAAGAGTTGATTCAGTTGGATTTTTGTTCAGTTCAAAAGCACTAATTTTTCCTTTTTTCTTTGTCTTTAGATGTATTTCATGTTACCTTGAGGCTCAAGACCATTAGATGAGCATATGCGAGCTCATGCTACCCCAGGGCACAGCCAAATATGCCTACACACAGAGAAGGCTCGTCACAAGCAAGTTCCCCCTGTTGCTACAAAGGATGACTAATACAGTGGTCAAGTTCTTTACTTAAAAATAAGAATAATCTCACAAACTATTCTTCTGCAAAGATGAGAGAAATTTTTAACAGAACTTTCTTTCCTTTTTGCCCACACAAATAACTGCAGCAACTTACGATTGCAGCTGCAAACTGACCACAAATACACGTCTCAGCCAGATGAATTCTTAAAGAGTCAGAAAGGCAGCAAAAGGTGTACTTAACAAAATTGCAAATAGGTAAGGCAGCTGGCTGAAGCTGTGGGAAATCAGAAAATGCAAGACTCGGAGTATCTTATGACTTGACTGACGAAACTCCCTCCCATATTTAGAAACCAAGAAATCTCCCCTTACCTGAGACATCCTCTCACGATGCTTAGCTTCAAGTCTCTCCTTGGCTTTCTGGAAATGGGCATGTTCATTCTCATCTCCAGGTGTTTCCAAGTATTTGTCAACAGCATCAGGAGTGCTAGCAGCTGTGGTAGGGACTGTGGTAAAATTTTGGAGGTGGAGACACAGAAGGGAGGGGGGAAAAAAGCAGAATTTCTACTTTAGTACAGGTAAAACTGAGTTGGAACAAGCAAGAAATCTATTCCAATATTCATCAGAATAAATCCATACGTTTAACCTCAGAGCAAGATAGTAAAATATGTTTAGATGGACATATAAGGCAGACAGCAAATATATATAAATATACAAGGATTTCCCCCCTGCCTCATTTTCTAATCCAGGAGAAACTTGAGTGTGAACAGAGCAATGTTACTAAAACAGGTTAGAAATTGCTGCCAAAGGAAAAATTCCAAAGAAAAAAAAAGCCTGGCAATGACTAAAGTATATAAACCCATAGGAAAGCCCTTTGCAAAGTTACGTGCTTTGTATATTATTTTAGTTTTAAAAGGTAAGCTGCAGCACACAAGTGCCAATGCAAATACATTTTAAAGCACCTATAGCCTCTGCAGTGCCCTAACGAAATACCCCAAATCCTTCCCTTAGTAACAGTTTGGCCTCACAGACATTTACTCTATTTGTAACAACCTGAATTAAGAAAATCCCCTCATGGATGCAGGAAATAATCAGCAAGCATGCACTAATTGCCAGCCATTCCTGTCAGGTAACAAGGTGATACCTATCACACTGGGAGCAGAAAGATTTGCCTTTGGGGTAATTCAAGCAGAGTGAGCAACAGTTCCTTCACTACGCAGTAACATCCAACAACCTCCACTATAACTAGAGTAACATCTCTGTGCTAGGGTCATAACAACGATTTAAAAAGCTCTCCAGTGATGATCACTATTTCATTTCAACGGTACTGTCCCTAAATATTTTACTATATAATTAGTTTCATTTCCCTAGGCATGTTTCATTCCAACAATTGCAAAATTAGTTTAAAAATTCTGATCAAAAAACCCAAAGACCATTCACAGAGTTGTGTATGTTTGTCTTTTTTTTAAAATGAGTTTGACTACATGTACTATAGTTAATTTCATTCACAGAGGTAATACATATTACTAGATAGACTAGTACACATAGGGAAAAAGCCAGGAACCCTCTCACATCCAAACATTTCTCAATGTCTTTAACATTGAAGCAAACATTACTCTGAAGATCAGGCGGAGTAAGAAAGCCCAGTATTTATTTATGACTACCTTCCCCCAAACAAGTTGAAATATAAACAGTGGGAGAAAAACCCAGGACCCTCCCACACCCTAAACATTTCTCAATGTCTTCAACAGAAGCAAACTTGAACCTGAAGATCAGGCTGAGTAATTCAGCTGAAGATCAGGATATTATTTGTGACTACTTTCCCCAAATATAAACACATCTATCTTACATTATATCAAACAAAACACTTAGAAACACATTTTATTCCCACTGAAATACAACCTCCAATTTTAAGAAAAACTTAAATGAAATTCCATACTTCTGCTCCAATTTTACCTCGGGTTTATAACCTCAAAAGCAAAACAAAAAATCCCAAAATGAACAGGAAGTTTTTGGCTTTGGTTGCACTTGAGATAGCTCTCCACATTACCTGCAAGAGGCATCAATGGTTTTGGATGCTGTTGGTACAAATTGCACACTGCAGTTTTTAATTTACTCATTGCACCAAAAGAAAAGCCTTGCTCATCTCAGAACAATAAAATCTACAAGCAACCAAAAAAAATAAATATCCAACCTAGAAGTCACAGGCAGTGCAAATTATCACTCCTCCTACCATTTCTGGATTTGTTTCATCAATTTTGTAAACTTGTAAACTTGCTACTGCAGTACTGTAACAAACAGACAGGAACAAATAAGCTTTCCTACAAGTCACAAAAATTACAAAACCAGAATGTAACTCTTAATATTTTCACTGGCTACTCTTACAACTTCAGACAGTTTAGTCTCTAATACTGTTATAAAAGCATAAAAAATTGTTATCTTTTTCAATTCTTAATGATAACAACTCATCTTCCAGTGATAACGTGGTTTGTGCTGGGGTGCAGTGCTGTCTGCCAGAAAGGCTACAGCCACTGTAAGCAAATTCCAAAACCGAATCACCCAAACCTCGGACTGAGTAAAAACATTTCTGTAATGCTCAGAAGTATTTCTAAGTACCTTTGCCTTTTAATCTCTCAAGCACCAAATTAATTTAATCATTATCTTTCTTGAGGCTGCAGTCAAGTACAGTACACTTTAATTCCATTTAAAGGATGAAAAGAATCTTTTATTTCAAAGAAGGAAGACATTTAAGAGTGTCAGACCAAGCAAAGGCTGTCCCGTCCAGGCTCCTCTTTCCTGACAGGGAATTCACCAAACATTCCCAGGCAAGAGCAGCGAATACTCTTTTGCAATGTTTAACTAACCCTGCTGAATTTCCCTTCCATTAATTTTCTTTTTTTCCCCAGAAACTTGCATGAGATTTAACATTCACAACACAGCGTGGCAATGAGTTCTGTGGTTCAACTAGGCTTTCTGCAGAGAGGATTCTCCTCTGTCTACATCCTCGTCTGGCTGCCTCTGCAGGACATGCTGGGGAGATCGAGGGCGGGAGAGTTCTAGCACATTCGCTGCCCTTCTCCATGTTTTATAGATTTACCGTTTTTTAAACTGAACTTAAGTCTGTACAAACGTGAGTGGAAAGAAATTATGATCTAAATAACTGTCCAATAAATTATGCAAATTTAACCTTTAATTTATCGAACAGGAAGAAAGGTCACCAGCATTTGCACTGAGATCGGTTAAGCCACCTGTACAATCAAGGTCTGATTTTTAAAAGCTCCTGACTCACACATGTGGCCTTTACAGCCTGGATTTTTGGATAATACACTTACTTCCCACTGGGATGCTTGTTGGTGTGTTTCTGAGGAGGTAAGAGTAGTGGGTGCTGAGAATTGCAAAACTTGATTTCAGTGCCTGGCGCCAACGATGTCAGAGCACCGATCCCTCTCCAAGAGCTCTGCAGAACCAAATCAAACAGCGACTCGGCACTGAACACCAGCCCTGGGTGCCCAAGACAGCCAGGCTGTGCGCAGGAGCACAGGAAAGGACGCGGGCAGTACACCCACGTCCCATTACAGCTCGCTCTCTCGAGCTAACGCTAAACAGGATAATGTATTGCATGCTTTCTCATAATAAATAGGGAACATTTGGTCAGGCATCAGTTATATGTAAGAATTCTGCAGCCTGATCCCATTTTTTGATCACATCTGCTCATAAAAAGAGTTTTCATTTTCTATCCTTTGCTTGTTTCGTAAAGTAACTCAGGCCACTACTGCATGAAGACTGATCAAAAAGTGTGTGTTGACAGGTGGGGAAGAAACGTGGTATCAGATGACATTCTCTTCACATTTGCACTCATTCTACCTGTCAATTCCCAAACAGATTTTTAAAAAATTTGTACTAGACTTCAAAACCCTAAGCTTCCTGCAGACACAGTTTCAATAATAGAGCCAAATTACATTCTATACATTTTGCCACTTGATGCCAATCCTCAGAAAAACAGGTGAAAAAAGTCAAACAAGAAAAATGCAACAATATGCCCTAAGATCCTGTTTTGCTATTTCACATAATCTATATCAGCCTCTCCAGTGAAGGGAAGAACAGTCACTCACCAACCTCATATGAAATTGAAGAATTCGCAGATGCCCCTTATCGCAGATGCAGCTATTGCATATAAGATGGGAAATCATCTGAAATGAGAGTGCTACCCAACTACAAGGTAGCATTAAGAGGATGCATTCGTTATCTCTGAATTCCACACATTCACCTGCCTCATTAATGAAGGATTCAGATCAAAGCTTTCAGTTGTTGTCTAAGATCACAACTAATTATAGCACTTCTGACAATCACAAGCACGCATGGAATATCTTTAGTGAGAAGGGTTTCTATTATTGCTACTGCTACCTTGTGAAATGAGCTGTTTTTACAAGATAGAATCCCTATTCTTTTGTGAATAAGCTACTCTGCTTACAGCAGGCTGGCAAAACCCTGAAACAGAATCTAAACAACATGGGAGGAAAATGACAATTACTTTTTTACTACAAAACAGACAAATTACCAGCTGAATCATGAAATCCAAATGAAGGCTAGGAAAGGTTTATCTAAGATTGTAGTAAATTACCATTATTTTAAATGTAGGGTTGTACCAGGATGAGTTTTTACATAAGAATTTACTTCATGGGAGAAAAGTGTGTGCCAAACTCATATGCTTTCTGTAGAGATCAATACCTGGGCACAGAACAGTAAGTGCATTTACATATTATATATAAATTACAATCTACTGCATTATGGAGATAACCATTCTTATTCTTAGCACTGTAAGCTGGAGGACCAGTAGGCAAAGTGCCACTCCTTTTCACTTTTAATTGCTTTCTCTTCATACACGCTTTCACCAAGAACACTTTCTGAACCCTGTGTAAAACTAATGACAACAGGAGTCCCCCCTGCAGTCAACAGCACAAAGGAGACCTTGTGAGGATGAAAACCCAACAACGTCCCCAGACTTCATATTTTACCTGTAAGCAGGCACGTTGTTGCTGCTGGTTTCTTTTCAGGGTTTTGGGAGGGAAAGATAGCACTTCTGTGCTCTGAGGGTTGGCATCGCCCCTGGACTGGCAGGAGTTGTGTGAGCCAGATCTTTTGCCTCACGGCTCATTAGCACCTCTCCCTGTCAGGGAGCCAACCGCAGGGCAGCGAAGAGTTCTGATCACGAACGCAGTGCTCCTGTCCTTCAGGCCACTCAACTACAGCTGCCCACTTTTCAATTTTCAGCCCAGACGCTCAATTATGCAAACTCCCATTAGGTTATTCATTGGTGTTAAGCGCTCATCCATTTCAACTACACATTTATCACTCGGTCTCATCACCCAATTCTTCAGCAGGGTTTTATTTACCTTGTGCATTCGCTCTATCCTCATGTTTTGACCATACCTTTAAGACAACCAAAAAGTCTTTGAAAGTAAAATGTTCTTCATAAAACCTGAGGAATTCTGCCTACAATTGCAGGGACTCCGAAAGCACAAAACATGGACTAAAAGGCTAGATAAAATATATTTTTCTGTCAGAAAAAATGTATGCATGCTAGTACAAACTTAAAAGCCCCCTGTAACAGTAGCGGTGCTATGCTCAGGGATCTGAAGCAGTAAAAAGAATCGTCAGATCTGACACTTGACTTCTCCACTTTTAATTTCAAGCTGCCTCTTAGGTTCCAAAACGTTGTTAAATTATATGAATATTCCTAAAGCGGATTAGAAAACACATTGTTTAAAAATGTCTGCTAGTTTAAGTGCAAGAGATTCCAGGCACATGTGACATGAACAGTGTTAACACATGAAAGAGAACCCAGTGTTCCAGAGGGATGCTCTTTACTTTCTTAATAGTTGGGTTTTCTCACTGTTTTTATGACCCATCAAGGCCAAACTACTTTGTCATAAAAGACTGCACACAGTTTCTGTAATATTTCATAACTTTTGTTAGTATACAAAGAGTAATTATGGGTCAATGTAGCAACCTTGACCTGCAAATATAATTAAGTGTATTGAGATGGAGAAACCAATGTTTAAAAGCTACATTCCTCCTTGAACTTTACTTTGCAAAGACTGATCTTATCTTCCTTGGAAACATTATAATTTAAATAGTTGGAAAAAAACAAAAACAAAAGGCAGCTTGAAAGACAGTTTAGTGAAATCTTTCAGCTCAGCATTAACTGAAGTTGATACCTGCCACCCGAACTAGGTTTAAGTTAAATTTTCTCATATAAGTATCCTTTGGTGTCAGAACTTCAAAACACACTTCATACCCATGCACATCTAGAACTTGGCAATCACACTTTCATCGAATCTCCATGAGCGCTACTTGCCCTCACAAAGGCAATTTTGCCTTGCTTATATCTGTTTGACACTCTTCTCGACCATTAATTGCTCAGATTAGCCCCTTCTAAGTTCTATGATTCATTTTGTGCTTGGGAGGAGGTCCTCAAAGCAAACTTTTCAACAAGCATCTTTGCAATACTTTGCTTCAAGGTAATTCTCTTTTGATTTGTCACCATAAGTTTGAAAATTTATGAGAAGAAAAATTCCATTAAATTCTTCACCTGCTATATCAAATGAGAACAAAAACAAGACAGAAGTATTCTCCTGCACATGCTTTCTGCCAAGGTTGTGCATAGGAGTGATCTAGTCTCATGTGTTAAAAAACAACTGTGGATAGATCCTCCAAAACAAGTTACAGCAAAACTAGGGTCTGCAATAATACATTACATGAATAAAATTCCTAGTGCTTGAAACTGTCAGTCTACTCTTGTATCAGTTTGACTCTTGTATATGAAAACTTCTGGGACACTTTCCTTTTGAATGCTAAACTTCGCCCAATTGCTTTTTAACACAGCCCAGTCCAATGCTGGCTCCGTGTGGTCCTCGAGGGTGATGTGCAAATGTAAATTTATATAGATGAATGAACTGTGGAAATAGAAATTAGTCACTTGCAGTCGCTAAATGTAGTAGTCAAAATTCTCCTAGGCACTGAATGATAAGTGTCAAGCATCCACAATGAAGGAAGAACTGCAAAACATGTTTTTCTTAAAATTTCATCTACACTATTGGAAATCAGCTTCAACTTCACTGAGACACATGATTCAGCTGAGCTTTCGTGCCAGAGAAAATAAAACCCAGCAGATAACAGGCAATTCATGCTGGAGATGGTTGGAGAGGGAGACATTTAAGTAAAGTCTTGAGAGGTAATGTCATCTTTACTGCTAATTTGGGAAGCAGTAAGACAACTGAATATTAAGAGTCTTTGTTACAAGAAACGGGTTGTCCTAGTGTGACTGGCTTAGTAAATTTGTAGTAACTTGGGGTTTTTTATTCATTGAAATAAAAGACTTCATACTTACTATGCGAAATGTTTCCTTCCAACATCACTACTTATAAAGACAGATTTTTAGGATTTCAAATGTTATCACTAGAGTTCTTTATTTAAAATTATATCTCCTGCAGTGCCATGACAAAACAGTATTTTAGCTAGTGGCTGCAATGAATATTTTACGGTACTAAGTGCATTTTCAAAAAAAAAACCAAACCCATTCCTGGCACAAAGCAACTTCTAAGTTCTCCTGCTTTTAAAGAGAGAGGCCTGCAAACCCCCATACAGCTCAGGAGCAGTCCAGATGAACGTGCTCTAGCTGTGGCCTGCTGCTTGTCTTTGAGCCTCCTTGCTGACCTCAAGAAGTCTCTGTAGCTGTATAGATAAAATGAGCAATCATCCAGTAAGTAAGACAAAGGATTAAAACGTGCTACCTGACTAAAAATTGGGTCTACTTTACCATTCTGCTTGCAGGAAAGCACTGCAGTTCTTTAATGCCTTAGACATGCTCTGAAGATGGCATGCAGGTTCAGCTGCCAAAGCATTTTACTACCTGCTAACTAGGGAGATGTCAACAGCCTGAACAGCAAATGGATAAAGGAAATTACTGACCACAGAGTGAATCCTTCATCTTCACCTTGTGCATCATATTTTAATCTCTATATAAGAGGGTGTAAAATTCCATGTATATTATGAAAGTGTAGCTTTCAGTGTTTCTTTCACATCTTCCATTTGAAATTGAAATAAAGCACCTGTCACTTAAAAATCACCAAGAGATTTAGCAAGTTTGTAAGTTTAAAACATTTAGTCTAGATAAGAAATAATATTCTACCTAAACTCACCCAAGAATCTGTGATCATACCGTAAAATGCTCAAAAATAAAACAATGTGCGTTAACATCTGAACTTACTATTAGATTTCAGGGTTTACACAAGGAAGGAGGCAACTGACAACATTGAATTCTGGTGGTTCCTTCTTGTCAGCTGTGAGAGTTCAGTACAATGATAAAACCTCCTCTTTTAGAGAAGGTCCTTTTAATTGTGTCTCACACTTTTCACAAAGTGACTGTGCCACCAGAGCACAGTTCGCGCCTGCTTTAGATGCAGAATAAAAGAAAACACAGTAGCACAAATTCCACCCCACTCGGAATGCAGCACGCTGTGGCTGTGGGAGCTGCTGGAAGAGCTGTCTCCTAAGCAAGAGCTGAAAAATGAAGCATGTCTAAGAGAATTACTTATTCCATCTTTGAAGCTCCGTGTGTCCCCAAGTAAAGGCTTAAAACATCAACATAACTCCAAAATAATGGTTATTAAAAATATTTCCTATAGCTTTAGGATGTCTAATAAGTGACAATCAAGAGACAAATGAAAAAAATTGTGCAAAAATTTACTTAGTATGACAGCAGGAGAGAAATCATTCCTTTGATAACTACTTTTTATCATCTTCTGCTTATTCTTGTCAATACATACCCATTCTGAGGTCTTTTAAAACTGAATTAACAGCCTGATAGATCCTAATGACTTCAAAGGAGCTGTTATGGCCAGTCACCCAGTCGAAGTTTGAGTCCTTATATTGAATAGAAACTGAAGACAGTATTGAATATCCTTATTAAAAATCAATAAAGAGCGAGCATGTGGTCTGGCAGGCTGAAGGAATTGGTAACAAGATCCCTAAAGCCTTCTACTTCTAGGGCAATTACGTATTAATTCCTATGTAGCTGAGTGATGAATGAAAAAAACCTGACAGTGGTAGCTCACCCAACAGATAAATCATTTTTGCCAGATCTCAGAGCATCAGTCAAATTTTCTGATAGGAGAGACAGTCTAAGGCTTTGCATGACAAGACAGATCCACCTTTTCAGATCAAAGCAAAGAGACTTCAGCAAGGAAGCAGAATAAAACATGATTTCTTTTTTCCCCCTGTAGACAGTGTGTTCAGGACATTACTATTCAATATTCATACTTTCAGTATTCATAGTATAAGAGAATTAGTGACAACAGAACATCCTCAGGTTTTGCTTCAGTCTAATTTCAATCAATTATGAGAAAAATAAACTCACATCCCACCGTTTCATCAATTGCCCACTACTCACGAGAAACCCAATCGCTATCTACCACTTAATATTACTCTCTGCAAAATCTAACCAGTCTGTCTTACAAACCAAACTACAGCTAGACAAAGGAAAGACGTGCTTTCAGCATCCATCTTGTCTCCTGCCCAAAACAGGCTCACTGGTTCTTTATAGGACACAAGGGAGCAACAATAATGTGAACACTGGAGAGAAAAGGAATTTCACTACCATTTCTATACAGGAATATGATGAAGAATAAGGAGAAACAGCATGGTGATATTGAAACAGGAGATGAAACCGGAGGAAAACAAAGCTATTTTAGGAACAGAAAAAACCAGTCATATAGATCAGGGTATACAACACACTGAAATAACATAACAACACAAGAACAAAAATATAACTAAAGTAGATTGGAATGTGTACCCTACAGACTCAAATGTTGTTTGAGAAGTTACTGAAGGAAAACAAAAAAACCCCATCCAACAGGATAAAGCCCTCTGGGAGATCTATTTTAAAAGACAAGACCAGATCTATTTTTCCTCACTGCCAATTGTGCAAATGAAGCTAAGCAGCTCAAGTACTCAGCCCAACTCCATTTTCCTTAAAGAGGAAATGACTCAGACCAAAAATTGGGAATCCCAAAATAAATCAAGATAACTATGGAAAGAACACAAACGGTAACACTCTTGATATTGTTTTACTGAACTGAACTTAAGAAAGAAAAATAAAAGAAAAAACCAACTCCCATGAAATACAGGGGGATCTCCTGGGCTTATTTGAATACTGCAAATAACTAACGACTATGATATATAGCAAATTTGTAAGTTGTCTCCTATTTAGTTTCTGATTCCACATGCTGTGAGAGAATTGCCAGTCTTAGAAGAGAAGATCATTTATCCTCCCAAACAGGAGGAGCTGAAAACTGCTGCCAAGAGATGATTTTGAAAAAGGAAGACAAACTAATTTCCAAGTTTCAATCAATCCATAATATTGTTTTCAAGATCATGTACACGGTCACCTCTTGTAGCAGAAGATTTCCTACAAAAAGATCACTAGGTTGATTGGAAGTGTAATACACTAAACTCTGCTGGGTTGCTATCATAAGCACTCAGTGCTATGATTTCACCTACAACCTGTATATGAAAGGCAAACCCACAGCATTATCAAAGTGAGAAATCAGAATTTCAGCGCTCCAAGTTTTACTGTGTAAGAATAATTCTCATAAAGCCTGTTTTGTGATGTGACTGTTCTTTTAGTCAGCAACACCCTTTCCTCTGTGTAATAATTTTGCAGCAGTGTGAAAGCCAGAAATGAAACTCATCTGAAGTGCTGGGTGAATAAATAAGCTCTGTATGCAAGATGCACATTCTTCAGAGATTTCGAGTCTACACTTAGTCCCACTGCAGAATGTGGACAAAGAAACAGATTCACATGGCTCAGCTCGAAGGGCAGAAGACAACTATCTTCAAGTTTACTCTTCTTTCCTCCTTCCATGTCTACACTGTCAACTCTCTCATCAATATCACATACCCTGCATTCTTCATTGCACAAATATTTCTTCTTTAAAATTCTCTTACTTTCTATTATCATCCTAATGTAACTCATTCTGAAGTACCAGGCTTTCTCTTCTGTCATAGGGCACACAATCAGAGACACTTGGCATCTCTGGAAATGTCTCATCTAGCACAGGAACCTCGATGGTTCAGAATGACATTCTTTCCGCAGATATACTATAGACCTCACTGCAACCTCCTGCGTAGTGTTCCTTTCTCTTCATCACATCTTCTGTCTTGTTGCAGAGGCTGGTCACTGTCCAGGAGGTATCCTCCTCACTTGCCTTGTGGTAGACTTTTTCCACATCCCTCCACAGAGCTTTGCCATAAACATCTCTACTGCTCTTGGTCCACTAAAATACAGGTTGGCTCCTCTGCTCCATGGCATGGAGAGCACGCTTTGCTAGGGCTCTGCATGTGTTTGTGTGCATATTTACCGCAAACATTCCTAGGCGCAGTTTGGAAAATGTTTTACTAAAAGGAGCCCTAATGCGCTGCTTCTGTTCTGCTCCTCTGTGCCCTGTGAGCAGGCTGGGCAGTGAGGTAAGTACTCACTCTTTAACGTGCCAGAAGTAAATGGCAACCAATACTCTCCCATGAGTATGTGCTGGCAAAGCAGACGGGAGGGGACTGTACCAGAGGCTCCCAACCCAAAACCCAGCTGATGAATCCAGTATCTGATTCATCAGTTTGAATACCCTGTGATGGAGAAAATCATCATTCTCAAAGCAAAAACTGCAGTGCAAACACATTAAAATACATGGTGTGTCAAACAACGTTAAATGGAAGGTGATTCACATCCACGTGCATCACAGGCCTCAGGGAAACCTGAAAAAATCAAATGTTATTTCTCCCTTTTCATTGCAAATACACATGAAGTATTCAATCAAACTAAAACCAAGGAAAGAAAAAGGAAAAAAAAAATCTGGAAATGAAGATTCTGTTGTTTTAATGTGCTTATATTCCTTTGATTAAAAAAGGTAAAAAACAATGCATGAAAAAACACTGTGAAAACTATGAGCTATTTCTAAACTTACCTGAGGCTTCTCTAAAGTCTGTGTTTTCTCCTGCACATGCATTGTACATGCACACATAGAGACACACAAAATGTCAGTACACTTCGAGAGAAAATTAAGAAAGTGAGTGCAAAGGCCTCGTTCTAAGGAAGCGTTAGGCTTTTAGCTACCTACTTTGCAGACCCCCGTCTACAGCACCAAGAAGTCACCCACTCCCGTGCCAGGTTAGCGAGAGGCTAATGAGGATCTAGCGGTGAGCAGAGAAGTGCTGGACAGACCGCGGCTGGGGGTTAGTGTGAGCCCGGGCCCGCTCAGGCCAGGCAGGAGCAGCGAGGGAGGTGTGGAGGGGCACTTACTGACGCTGCCACAGACCGCCATGCAGTACTCCTCCGAGTCAAAGTTGTTCCGGTTCCCGCCGCAGCCACCGTAAAAGAAGGGCGCGCACTTTCCTTCGGCCACGTCAAAGTACCAGCGGGAGATCATCGCGCGGCACGGACCAGTCTCGGCTTGCTCAGAGCACACCTCTAGTCACAGGAGACCCGGAGGAACCACATTTAGCATGGGAATGGCATTGTCTTGGTTTTCTTAATTAGGTGTTTTTCTACGTGCACGGGTGTGAGGGAGGAGGGAGAGGCACCAAGGATGTGTTCTGGGGAACGGGAAACCCTTCCCTGAAAAACCACCCTGGAGACAATACAGGTAAATTTTGAACGGGCTCAGATTCAGGTCACTAAGCCTCCTTAACCCGACCACACTTTTCTTTTTTGTAGCTACGTTATCCATATTCACTGAGGGTGGTGTTCTGAAACAAGCTTCAGCATGGTGGCAATGGTACAAGTGTGAAGTTCCATCTGCTTCCAGGCCAGAGGAGTATAACAACCCCCCAGCTCCTTCCTGCAGCATTGCTGGCTGCTCATCCTGAGCAGATTCCTGCCCAAGCAGCCCAACTGGTACCTGTCTGGAAGGGGAACACCTAAAAGCAAAAGGAGCCACATTTTTTTTGTTGTTTTTTAGCCATACGTCACCTTCCTGCCCAAACTGAGGTTTCCCAGCTTAGGCAAAAGGAAAAAAAAAACAAAATATGTATTACTTATAGAGGAAAATTCTCTTTAGACACCTATTTATATATAGTCACTGCTGAAACAACTCCCTCTTGCAAGCTGCCTGGTACAGGGTCTTTAATTCATAGTTTGAGGGCTCACATATATAACATTACTGTCACAGCTTTAACCCGTCCATGGGAGGAAATCTCATCCCTGGTGAATATATACAGGAAAGAAATGAAAACAGCTTGTGTTTGTGTTCACTGTGAGCTGCCACAGTCTCTGCCTACATCCTGCAACACATGAAAACCTGAGGGAAGAACCAAACCACACAAATTAAAGGAAGACAAGGCAAATTCTGCCTGCAATTTGGAATTCAGCCAATTAGACATGTAAATGTATAGCCCTTTACCAATAATGTTCCAAACAGACAAAAACTTCTATCTTTCAGTGTGCTACATCAGTCATTTCATACCTCCATAACATTAAACACCAACACGCCCCTCATTTGCTTTCATCCCACATATTGCATTGGCAGACAAACCAGTACATTCAACTAGAGGTTTCTAAATTCTCTGCATATATTTGAATTTTGTGTAAGGGAGATCCCTGAGGGTTGACAGGTATGAAGAAATATCAGCACATTAGCACGAAAAATCTCCCCCCACTCATCACCTCTCAGACACTGGCTACAAAGAATCCCGCATTTCAGACTCTGTACTGATCCATCACTTGACTCTTCCCAGGAGCACCACTATTTATAAATAGATTTTATGTTCAACTGTCATTGGCAGTCAGTGGATAGCTGCATTTCCTTAAATACATAATATAAGTATAATTTTACATGTGTTTTACATATTCACATATTCCCATAAATAATGCCAAGAATCCATTTTAGGGAGCATACATTTGGCCCAAGAGAAACAGATCCAACTCTATCCAACCATCAAGGATGTGCTATAACTGTAGCAATTCTATATTAAGCAATTAGAGAGAAAGGAATAGCAGGGGTTGAAGGAAAACTAGCTTTTTTATTCCACAGCCCCACCTCGAAATAGGTATATTTAATTGTACCACACTTTAATTACAATTAATTTTACACTAGTATATGAGTAATTATAGGCCACATTTAGTATAAAAGTGTTTCTTCTGATTCAGTCCTGCCATCTAATTATGCAGTCACATCTTCACACAAAGCTAACTTTGCACAGCCTTGGAAGGGCTGGCACATGTCAATTAAAAATGAATAGCGACTCCTGACATGCAAGAGACAGGTATAATCAACAGAATTCTTGCTGTCAGGAAATGCCATTTCAAAAAACACAAAGGTCTCGACAATCCAGTCTTTCTTAGTTAATGCTGACTATGGGCTGACCTCTACCCACACAGTAGGTGCCTTCTAGGTTTCTTTCAAAATACTAGCTCTGCTGTGAAGTCCGATTTATTTCATTTTGCACTGTAAAGTGTTATCAGGATGTGAACGGTCCACAGATTTAAGATGAAGTTTCCTATAGGTACCTTTCTCAGGAAATAACAGCAGAGATTTTCTCCACATGTGCAAAAGTAAAGGTAATTGCCCATCAACTAGTCGATGCCAACGATAACAAGGAATTGGCTCTTTGGAAACTGAAGTCACTTACAGGTACGAAGATGCACTTGATCAAGTGCTCAGGAAACCACCAAGTCACATGTTAGAAAGAACAAGCCTGAAGCACGGCAGCCCCATGCCGTGCCCAGGGACCTGCCTCCTGCCTGACCTATCATCTCCCACCAGGCTGCTGGTGACAGTGCAGGGCAGCGGAGGGGCATCCTTGCCTCCAGCCATACTGCTAGTGGTGAGATGTACAGAGTAAATGCTTCACTGCACGGAGTTGTGCAAACAGTTTGCGACCTAAATTAAGATTAAACAAGAGAGGGGAAAAAATGCTCTGTGCTACTGTTTCATGATTGTTCTGTTTAAGTCAAGCGTGTTGCTGGTCACATAGAATCACAGAATTATTGAGGCTGGAAAAGACCTCTGAGACCACCAAGTCCAGCCCATGACCCAACACCATCACATCGGCCAGACCAGGGCACTAAGTGCCACATCCAGCCTCTCCTTAAACACCTCCAGGGACGGTGACTCCACCACTTCCCTGGGCAGTGCATCCCAGTGCCTGAGCACCCTCTCTGTGAGGAAGGGCTTCCTGAGATCCAAACTAAATCGTCCTTGATGTCTACAAAACTTCTCAGTGCCTTCCCAGTGCCAGCACCACCATCTACCACTGCCCATTTTCTGTGGAGCGCTCAGAGCGTCTTCCTTCAGCCCTTTTTTGGGGTGAAGGTACATTTTTAAACCAGCTTCAGTGCCTGGGAAGTTCCTGTGACTCCTGTGCGTGGGCCAGTTACTCCTCCCATGCCTCTCCATATCGCCCTCACTTGCTCTTAGAGAAAAAAGCCACCACATTTGATCCTCAGCTGTATCACCTCATCTGAGAAGATGAGAAAATAGAGTACAGAAATCGGAAACTTAACAAGTTTTCTTGGGCTATTTCTTCAAATAACTTTTCCCCTTCCATTACTATAGAGTGTAGCAATTAATGCCTATGATGGATGAGCTACAGTATTTTCACAGGTATTAGCCGCAGGCAGGCAGCATACACTGCTAAAGGATGCATCAAAAAATTAAAAGCTGTCTTTTCTTCAGATATTAATCTTGCTGCTGAAAACTGATTAAAAGATGATTTACTTTTTGCCACCGTATAATTCAATTTTCCTTGATACTACAATTTTTTATCATGCACAGCATTAACAGTGAGCTTGGTTTTGTTAAGGGAGTTTGTTCACTCTTCCCACTCCCAAGACGTATTTTTGCCTTTGGCTCCATGAAAACAGAAAAAGTCAAAGAGGACAAGCCTTTGTCACAACCTAAGTTCATAAATGGTCTAAATTCTGTTTTCAGATGCTTAACAGTTTTCAAACCATCATTCGTCAAGCTTCTCCTCTATGACCTAAATCAAAGATTACAGTTGCCAATACTGTACTTTCCTGAAATCTTAAATACAGCAAATTATTTTTGAGATAATCAGAAAAGTATAATTTAACTTTCCTCGTTCCATGTTTCCTATACTTATTCCAGCCTCTTGATGCAAAAAGAGTTGCTTCTAACCAAGCAGGTAGATCATTCTCTGAAGGACAAAGCTGTGGCAAAGTTTTTTTATTTGCTTTTAAATTAATAAAGTGATACACTGAAAATTAGCTACACTAAATATTGGCACTGTGTTATTTTTAATTTGAAAAGCATAGACTTGAGCACCCTAAGGAACACAGTCTTTGAGAATGTGGACGTTGATTTATAGTGACTTCACACCAAGTACTTCCACAAATGCTTATTTATGAAAATGCTGCAAGTAGAGCTAATTAGAATTTATATGCAAACAATTTAGATACTTGTGATGATCATTTTTTACAGAGGGAAATATATGGTTCTGAATGACATTTTAAAATTCTTCTTTAGCATATAAATTGTTTTTTTCCTGTTCCTTGAAGAAAACCAATTTTAAATCAAAGTGAAATTATAATTGCTTTATTTCAAAATCTCAACACCGTGTTGTTTGTTCTCCCCATATGGGACTAACAGTTACTCTGTGAATACCAAGATTTTCAGCTGAGGAACCTGAAATAAAATGTAAACTTCTAATGGGGGAAAAAAATTAAAGCTACCTTTTCATTCTTTTATTGCTGTAAACATCAAAGTTACTCAGCATTTTCTTCAGGATTTGAATTTATTTACATGATCATGAGAATGAAGCTCATTTAAATGCTGGCACAGGCAGTCCCAAACCTTAAGCCAGAAACTAAATTTGGAGAAATTTAAGATAAAAAGGACAAACTGAGGAGTTAGACTACCAAGTCCAACCTGTCTCGAGGTTGAGTCCTATGTTTGGAATGCTGCAGTAGAAAGATACCATCATCCACCAACCTGGCTTATAAATATTAAATGTTCTTTTATTTAGCCATGGTAACAAAATACATTGTACTGATGACTTTCTATACTACCTGCCTTTCAAGTCTGAAGTTAATGTTGTTAAATCATACTGATGGCCTGACCCAAGTCTCTGGCACTGGAACACGTTTGCCTTGTCTGCGTTCTTGCCCATTCAAACTGTGAACCATAAAGACGCGGGATCTGAGCAAGTCTTAAACAAGGACCCAAACCCCTTAGCTGCTTAAGCACAGGATTATAATCTTGTATTTTACCATTCATATTTCATTAAAGAACAGAGAAGTCGATTAAAGCAAGAGAGGCCAAAGGAATAAAGCTCTCAGATATATATTATGAAGTATATGCTCCACTTTATCACGCACGAGTATATATAATATTAAAACTGGAGTAACTTTGGCTTTCGTGTCTTCAGGAACTGAAAGCTACAGTTTGAGAATATTAATACATGTGTATCTATATTAGTCTCCATTTTTTAGCTAGTTGAGAAAAATTAGACAAGAGTAAATGCACTCTCTTGTTCTTTTAGTTATATTGTTAGTGTTCCAAAAAGGCAAAACATTGTTTTTCACTCAATGAATTAATCAATGGAGAATATTTAAAGATAATTTCAGTGAAACAAAACTTCCTTATTCTGAATATATGCTTGGAAGAGGCAGCCAAATTTTAGTTTGAGTATTCAAAGACAAAAACTAATTTCAGAAGAGGTTTTTGGAACTGGGAGAAGACAGCTGTGAAGTTGGCACATACTCCAGGAATAAAGTTGGTGCACAAGCCATGCAATTGCTAAAATACTTTTGACAAGGAAAGTTAAAAGCACAATGATGACTTCTAAATGCAATACTGAAGAAGAGCTCTTCTAAAACTGTTAAATACCCTAAAATTGCAATTTCCATCCTGTGCAATTAAGATTGAATTTCTCTCTCTACTGTTTACTCTTAAGCAACTGGAGGGGAATGTTTCAAATATGAAAAAAAAAATTAAGTGTATACTTGGCTAGAATACAAAGCCTTACAATTCTGAAGCTGAAAAAATACAGCAAAATACACTTTCTATTTACTTGTGCACAACAAAACCACATTTTAAACCAAGGTGCAATATAGTTACTATGGATGGCCAGAATCCAAACAAAAAGTTCAGTTTGATTTCAAATGTGTATTTTAGAAAAGGTATCCTTTCCACATAACATCACGATTATGCTAATATGGCAAGATAGCGGATATGAGGATTAGCCCAAAAGTGCATTCCAGTTTTTTTACACAACAGAACAAAACATTCAATTAATTATTGCTTCAGTATCGTAAAATGACATTTTCTCTACAGAAACAGATTCTTGAGTGATTTCTTATGGCTGGCTATATTTCAAATGAAACCACACTCCATGTTCCAACCTTACATAAACCAACACTATTACTGCATTTAGTATTTCAGTACTTTTGCTCTTTACCCAAAATATTAGTCATATATTGCTTTTCAGTCAACGAGGTTACTAGACCATAAAAAAGAGTTCTTCCAGTCGCAACATATCTTGAAGTATTATATTATGGTGGAATAGCTGAGCTTTCAATTATAATGTCTAATTACAAGCTCTCAGTTATTTAAATGCAAACCCATTAAGTTAATTTTATCAGCTCTTGTTCATGTGTTAGATTATCATTCTTAATGAAGATCTAACAAAAAACTAGAGTAGAGTTATCATAATGTGTACTATTCACATAGCAACCTATCAACGTTTTCTTAATCTGGAATACGGTCACACACTACCACTTTCCAAGTAAAGCTTACTGCATAGTCTTGAAGCAAATGAACAAGAACAAAGAAGTACTACTTTAAAAGAAACATAATAACCCTTCAAAGAAGAAAGTGGGGCAAAGCTACGGAGGGTGAAAAAAAAGCCCAATTAATCTAGCAGACGCTACTAGTATTATCCCAAAATTTGCAGCTGATAGGTCTAATGATCAGGCTCAAGCCAGGACAACCTCCCTTGCCTTAAAACAGATGGTAGCTGTCACTGAAAGGATTTAAAGTCTCTTAGACATGAAAATCTTCAGCAAAAAAACCCCACAACCAACATGTTAGATCAATACATCAGGCTACTTTTCCCTTGCTAGGAAACAAGCATGTGGTGTCTTGCTTGCAACTCCAGACTGTAAACAGTTAAAATGCCATATCAAGCAGCACTGCTTAAATTCTTTCCTAACTGTTTAAAGAAATCGTGCTGAATTAGAGAAAGCAAACCCAATCGCTAAAGGGCAACATTATACGCTAGACCAGGCAGGTCAAGCTTATGCTGCTGAATCCCCTGCATCTGCTGTGAGGTATGTGAAGAAGCTGCCAAGTGCTTTGTGCCAGGGTGCCGCGCTGACCCCACGCTCTCCTTTAAATGAGACCTGATTGACTGCTATGTTGAAGGGAAGCACTACGCTGAAATTGCTTATTCTCCGGTGTACGCCAAGAGAGCCTAATTTTTCTTGTCACCTACTGTGCTGAAGGAGAACAGAAATGAAATCACAAACAAATGCACATGACGGGGGAGCAGCGCTCCTGCTTGCTTTGCTCCCAAGCCAGATGAATCACCTGGAGCCTGGGTGCCTCTGGAGCAGCTCTGCAATACAGAATCGTCAGGGTTGGAAGAGACCTTAAAGATCATCTAGTTCCAACCCCCTCGCCATGGGCAGGGACATCCCCCACTAGATCAGGTTACTCAGAGCCCCATCCAGCCTTCCAGGGACAGGGCTTCCACCACCTCTCTGGGCAACCTGTGCCAGTGTCTCACCACCCTCACAGGGAAGAACTTCTTCCTAACGTCCAATCTGAACCGATCCATCTCTAGCTTCAATCCATTCCCTCTAGTCCTATCACTACCCAACATCCTAAAAATCCCCTCCCCAGCTTTCTTGTAGGCCCTGTTAAGATATACTGGAAGGCCACAATAATGTCTCCTCGGAGCCTTCTTTTCTGCAGACTGAACAACCTCAACAACCACAAGACTGTGACAGTGACAGCAGAAATCAAACCTCTCCCTTCCTTAAATCCTGGCCAGCCAAGAGTCACTTCCCTTTCTCCAGAGAGAGTCAAAACTCAAGAGGTACAGTTTTCCTGCAGGGCTTCATAAACAAGCCACACTTTCTTTAGCGTGAATTCAGACAGCGACAACATCTCCCAGTGACCAAAGGTGAAAAAACTCAACCTGATACTAATTTCACTCTTTGGATCCCTGAAACCTCAGACACACGATCATGTGGATTTAACATCTGAACTCCAGCAAGAGCATATGTGAAAGTTAAAATGGGATCTGCTGCCTTACTCCATAAGAACTCAGAGTAGAGACAGTCCTTCACAAAAGGCAGGAAAGTGAATATTGGAAAGTACCATGGTAGGAGAAATTGATTCAAGTTTTCGAATAAACATTATAGCTTTCAAAAACATGGCTGCTGCAGAAACTGAACTGAAAAGGCTGTCCTCATGCCAATGACTTTTTCCATTCTCTCGGCAAGACTTACTTCCTTTGCACTGGAAATGAGTTTGCAAGTAGTTCTGCTATTGCTATTTTGATCATGATTCATTAAAATATACATAGAAATAAAATTGCCTGACAAATTGATTCTACAATAGCTCAAGTGTCTTTAAAGTGTAACATTACATTTATGGTTTTCAATTATTTATGGCTGACAGCAATCATTCCATTGATTTGGGGGAGAAAGGGCTCAGTATGAGCCAACAATTAGATTCTAATTTATGGTTTTAGAACAGTTCCTCTTTGTTGATTTCACATATGAAAAGCAACTCCTCTCAAATTGGACAAACACACTCTCTGTGTTCTTTAACTCTAATGACATAATATTAGTTACAGCTTCATAAAGCATACATAAAACTGGCTGTAAAGCGTCTGAAGAGCATCCTAGGGTACGTTTTATGAACCGCACTTAGCAACGTTTGGAAAAAGCAGCCTGCACAGAGCTCGTGTCCGTAAGAATGAAGCTCTGGCCCTTAACTCCATCTGGAAAGGATTTCAAAGTGCTTCCATAGGATGGATCACTTCTTAATACTACGTTGTCTGCAAGGCACCTCTGCCTCTTTCACTTTTTTGTTTTCAACAGCAAGGCAACAGTTGATGCTCACCACAGAAGTTCCTATGCTGGGTCTGGTGGCTGCATCAGAATGGAAATAAAAGCAAGGCACCAGGCTTTAAGTTATTGGACAGTTCTACATTTACAAACAAGCAAGCGTTTTGCATAGTGCAACTCTGTTGGACACCAGCTACACCCAGCTGGAGACGGTCTCAGCACCCTCCGTGTCCCGCGATGGCTGGAGGTCAGAAAGCCCAGCAGGCAGTGGCAGAACTGCGCTGAAAACCTGTACTGGTAACAGATTGCTCCCGCTTCACTTGCAGCAACACGTATTTCACTCACAGTCCCCCAAGGTGGGAAATGTTAGACTTGGAAAAAACAGCAGCATTTTATTATCAGCTAGAAAGTGCACGTGTTTCCGAAGGATTTTTAAAAGGTGGCTTCAATAGATCGCCTCATCTTTTCTGTATTTTACATTCATATTATTACACACTACTTTCCTGAAGGCTAAATATCTTAACCTATTTGAAATGTCAACGTCAGTAAAGAAACACGTTCTACCTAATTTGTCCTCATTTCCAGTCATCCAAAATCCCATTAAAGACAAGTGTACTTTTTTTTTTATCCCCTCTCAATATTCATTTACCAGAGAGAACAGAGTGTTTTATCCCCAGGTGGTGAAAGCTCACATATGGAAATATATTTAATTGGTTTAAAGATTTAAACATTATCTCCTCCCGCCCCCTCCTCACTGAAATGGCTCTCCAGTAACTGAGCAAAACACTCAACACGGTTATATAAGACAGAAACGCACAAAAACTGCATCGCCAGCCTTAGAGAGAAACATTTGGAAGCGCGTTTGGCGAAGGATTAGCACTTTTGATTAGCAAGCTTCTCTGCAAACAGACCGAACAGAAAAACGTAACTGAAGTAACTCTTCTTTCAAAGCATCCCCTTCGCACCCTGCTCTCCCCGGCGTGTGTCACGGACTGTAGCCAGTGGCCACCTTTGCTTCGTAGCTGCTCTGCCAAACCTCGGCACCCCGGCTCAGGAGACAGGGATGCTGCCGCTTGTGAACCCGGGGCCTGCGCTGATGCTTCACTTCCACGCATCCCCAGGTGCAGGGGGTGGGAGTGTAAGGGGAGAGGAAAGGAGCCAGCCAGGACAGATGTTTTCTGTCTCATTTCATGACCACCCCAGACATTGCTATTTTTCCTCTGTCTCTCATGTGTCCTAACTCCTTTCTTTGCATCTACAGCCTGTAATCTCATTTTCTGCCATCATCCCCAGCACTTACTCATAAAGATGTAACCACTACATAAAATCAGCATCTAACAGAGATTTACACCATGTCAAATTGTACTTACTAAAACAGAAATACAAGGATAATTCATTCAAGTAGGTATTGTAGGAAAAAAGTGGCATTGAAAAATATTATATTGCTATGCTGTCCATAGACTAGGGTAAAATTCAAAGTGTAAAATGCAGTTATGTTAATAACTACAAAACATAATTAAACCCAAATTTTAGAGATCAAGCGTTCTTTCTCACTTCATGTTTTGGTTTTCAGGCAAGGCATTCCTATGTCCTCCTACACGGCCCTCCTCCTCAGTACAACTCATTAGTTAGGCTCACTTTTCTCCATCGTTATTTATAAATTCACAAAATTTTACCAAACGACTAGTTCAGGAAGAAATACTGGAAACAGGTATCCATTAGAAATCACACAAAATGACTAATCACTGCTAATACATTACATTAATTAATAATATAAAAGACTAAACCAGCTAGTGCTACCTCCTGCTTTGAATTGACACTTCCTATACTTCTGCAGCACATGCACCCGATAACCCACACACATACTTCTCCAGTGTTATCTGCTGCACGTGGCAGTCAAATTTTATTTAATGTTACTTCAACATAAAATCAACCCTTCTGCTTCCATCTACATCATACACAACAACCACACTTTGTAGACAGACACCTCCAAAGATGATTTGTAATGGGAAAGCGAAAGGTGAGGGCATTCAACGTGCAAATTACAGAAACCAAAACATAAAAATGCTGCAACTTAGGATATTTTGCTGTTTGGAACATTTTTGTCGTAAAAGGCAAACATGCAAAGCAGCAGGATCAGTTTTCCAGCCTCAGGCTAAATGCCCATGAATTTACCTCGGACAACCTCTTCCACAGACTCTGTAGTTGTGGTGGTAGTAGTTGCAATACTAGTAGTTCTTTCAGTTGCCTCCTCATATTCTTCCTCTGTCTCTTCTTCAATTTCATCACCATCATCATCGTCGTCATCAGCATCTTCACCTTCCACAACAGTTAGCTCCTCATCTTCTTCTGCTTGTTCTTCTACTACCTTATCATCACTAAATGAAAAAAATGATGATCAAGTGTAAGCAACAAAATGATTTCAAGACAACAAGAGAGAACATTTTATTCAGAAAAACTGCAAGGACAAGAAGTCAATCATTTCTCCATTTACCTCTCTTTCCTTTAAATAAAAAAAAAAAGAAAGGATATAGGATTCTGGAACATCCCAAAGAGTAAGACATCAGAAATGCTGAACTCCCCCCAAAAAGTCAACATTAGCAATGCAGTGAGAAAACTAACAAGATACTAGACTGGAGCTCATCATTTTGCACAGGGATAGAAAAAGAATTCCCATCAGCAATACCATATTTTGACAGCTGAATAACGCTCCAGACACGCTTGCTCCATGCTATCATCAACAAATCAATTAGTATTTTGAATGAAGCTCAGAATAGCTCAAAATGCACTCAGTTGATAGGTACACAGAAGCAAGAGAGTTTCTTGGGATTTTCTCACCCGGGAGACACCTTACCCAGAGGCCTCCTGTGGCCTGCCTCGCATACCTTTCACAGAAGACTATCAAGCGTTGAACTGACTTGATGTATTGGGTTGGCTCAGCCGGATTT
>NW_009708608.1:0-31446 GCF_000703405.1 Apaloderma vittatum | reverse complement strand
CCCTTCTTGAAGTAGAAGCTGGCACCGCTGCTCGCCGAGTACGAGACGGTGAGATTTCTTCCGTGCACGGCGATTTACTTGAGTAAAACCGTTCCTCACGGTGTTTGTCACAGAGCGGCTGTGTGAGTGTGAATCCACACCCCTCTTGCCGAGCTGCTCACCCAGACCAGCCTCCTGCCCTCTGCTCCTGTTGTTTCCTAACTTCCCTTAACAAGCCTGTTATTTAAAGATAAAGAGTGCTTGACTCTGGGCTATTTATTTATTTATCTATTTATTTATTTGGTGACAGAACCAGGGGGAATGGTGTCAAGTTGCAACAGGGCAGGTTTAGGCTGGACATTAGGAAGAAATTCTTCATGGAAAGTTAGGAAGAAGTTCTTCACAGAAAGAGTGGTCAGACCCTGGCACAGACTGCCCGGGGAGGGGGTTGAGTCGCCATCCCTGGATGTGTTCAAGTGTCGCTTAGATGTGGTGTTGGGTGATGTGGTTTAGGGGTGAACTTGTAGTGTAGGGTTAACGGTTGGACTCGATGATCCCCAAGGTCTTTTCCAACCTGAATTGTTCTAGGGTTCTGTGATTATTATTCTTTTTCTTGACTCTATGGGCCGATTTAATAAAACCCCCCTGCTGCTCCCACAGAGGTGTGTGACTGCTGGCCAGGTGGGCAGAGCAGGTTAGAGCAGCCCTTCACACCCCATACTCAAAGCAGAGGCCACATACCGTTGCCAGACAAGAAACCCGGGTCTAGCTTTTCTTTTTCCTTTGCCTTCGCTTCGTTTGGAAAAAAAAAAAATCATCCCGAGCCTCGACTACCACAGGGAAAGGTGAAAGTGTCCCCCACTTGTGGTAAAAGCAGTGACCTCGGTGCCTGCCTGAGTTTAACTCATTTAGAAGTTATTAAACACTCTATAGTGAGGTTTTAATCCTTGCCCTGAGACATTGCCAGCTTGGGCTGGCAGGCCAGCCCCAGCAAACGCTGCATCCCTGGGATGTTGCGAAGGTCATTCGCCCTGTCCTGCATCGTTCCCATCACTGGATGATGTTTGCACTTGCAGAAAAAGCTTTCAGTGGGGCCTGTGGGCATCTTCTGTTGCCCTCCGGTCTGGCACTTTATCTTCCTGTACTTCAGCCTTGCTCATGGTAGCCGGGACGGTGGCAACCGAGCCAGTTTGGGATGGCTCTCAGGTTTTAATGAAGGCCCACTTAATTCTTCTCCCATCTCATTGACTGTGAAACATCCGCACTGCCTACCGAACGCGCTGTCCCCGCAACCTGCCTTTTGTTTTCCTTTATTGCCCCCCCAAATGACACCCACCAGTGGTTTAAATGCGGCTGTGTTTGGGTGGGGGACGCAGTTCCAGGTTGCTACCGTGGCCTTCTGGGCGCTGGGGGTGATGGGCATTGCTGCAGTCGGCCTCTGCCAAGAGGATGACAGTGTTTCGCAGTTTTTGATGGCGACCGGAGGCATAAGTGGGTCTGTCTGGTGCCAGCTCCCTTTAATGTCTCTGTGGGTTTCTCCAGCTCTTGCATCTAAAAACTGCTGACAGTGTTATGGCTAATTTATTTATGGGGGTAACTTGAAAGACCTGCAAGTCTCCTGCCCGTGGTTTAGCAACAGCCGCTGATCGCATCATCTCAGCCCTTCATCCTACAAGCCTACAGGATTCTGAGGGGTTGGAGATGGATGATACCTCTTTTCTAAAACCCAGTCAAACTTCCGTACCACAATCCCCCCACCATGATGTTTAGATCTGTCTGTTTTGTGCGTTGCCTTCAAATGAATTCTGACAGAAAGGTTTTTATCCAGGTCTGGGATCAACCTTCAAATGCTTTTTCGTCTCTGAAGGTAAAGATCTAGCTATTGGCAGTGTAACTAAATTTATTTAGGGCAAGCTTGTCTGTAATATACACTGGCATTTAAAACTCTCAAGAAGTTGAAACTAGTAAATGGGGTGATAGAAACTCAAAAAGTAGTTAAACTCCAGCTGAAAGCAGTCTGGCAGTATGTCATGCTTCTTGTAACCCATCCCTGTAATGTGTAACAGGGTCAAAGTTGTAAAGATTTGCAAAGATCCGAAGAAATGGGCTGTGAAAACAAAAAAATGTGTTGAAAGGTGTGTTATCTTTTGTCTGGGAGTACGTTTTTTTTCCCCTTATTCCTTCCAGTAACTTGATTGTGTAGATTCAAATGGAAGAAAGCGTTGCCGGGTAGATTGTCGGGGCTATATTCTGACATAAATCAGAATTTCCTTTGAAACAGCCAGGATATTGCTACTATCAATGTCTGCCTTTTTTTTTTTTTTTTTTTTGTGCCGAGGAAGGAGACGCACTTCTTGTAAATGATTCACTAATTCGTGTTTGTTCAGCGAGTCTTTATTCAGCGGTACCTAAACGCGATTAAGTGTTTTGGGTCTTGCATGGGTTCGATGCTCTCTGATACAGCATCTGGCAGTTGCGTAGTGCAATACGGAGAATGGAAAAATGATTTGTTGTTCTTTCCTAGCACGGCGAGAGCCATCCGGGGTGATGCAGAGATCGAGGCACTTTGCGAATGCCTCGGCGAGCGGTTCCTAGGGAGTGATCCCCAGTTGCTAAGCGAAGGCTCTGCCAAAGGCATGAGCGCTCCGAGTGATAAATGATGCAAAAAGTCAATGCCGAGGTGTACTCAGAGCGCTCGGCGGGGGCTAACAGCCAGATAAGGGCCGTGGGGATTTTCAAAACAGCGTCGTTCCTGCAGTGAGGTGCTTTTGGAGCACCTAATCTGCGGGTTTTCAGCATCCGAAGATGCTCGGTGCCACACAAATGATCGACGTGAGCCGTAATCTCCGTCTTTTAAATCATCCTCTTGGTAAATTCCAGCAACTGTGCTCTTTAATTCAGAGGTGCAGTATCTAATTCCAGCTTAATCCTGCTTATTGGGGTCGACAAACCTTGTTTGAACCAGGGCAACGCTAAATTACTTTGGAAACTGTAAAATGTCTTGAAATACCAACTAAATCTTTGCCAGTATGGATGTGCCAGAGCTGTGACTGAAAGGCGGTCGTAGCCGTACAAGCGTTTATGCTTTATGCATATGTGATTACATCCCCAACCTTGCAAGTTTGGTTTGCAACCTGTGTCCTTCTGTGTTTTTCTGCATCCATTTTTACCTGGCCTGGCGCTAGAGATTCGGTCTCAGCATCACTTAAGAGTAGTGATGAGTTTCACCACCCTGTTCCATATAACTCACCCATCCTTCCTCCTCGCACCAGCTAACTGTGTCTACAGCTTTTTAGTGGGGTTTCCTTGTTTGTTTGGGTTTTTTTAACTTTATTTTGGGAAACGTTTGCCACCAGATGGCAGTGGGATCTAACATTTCAGGTGATGTATTGGGGTGTATTGTGGTTTCAGCTTCACAGCCCTGGCCCAGTCCTCCTAAAGATTGTTTTCCAGATGCAGTCCCAGCACAAATCCATCATTTCTCCTTCCTCCACCTTGCCTGAGGTTTTGGGGGTAGGTATTGCTGAGAGCTGGTGTTCACCCATGGTGTTTAAACTCAGTGTTCAGGGCTTCAGGTGGTCTATGCAGTGTTGGGGGTGGAGGATTGAAGTGAACGCTCTCGATGTGACGTGACTCCTGGCTCCAATGCTTGTGCTAAGTTGGTGTTTGATGATGGCTGTGGCAGGATCAATCCATCCCATGGCTGCTGGAGTTGGGCTTCGGGTACCGCTTGGGCTGGGACTGACCATACAGGGGGTAAAAACTGGGCAATCTGGGAGATCTCTAGTCCAAAACTCGAGGCAAGGTCAACCATAAAGCCGGACTGGGCTTCTTGGGTTGCAACCCTTTGCCTAAAGCAAAGGGATCCCCTGCAAGACCTAGTGCTTCTCCTTCCTACGTAACGCAGTTTTTGCTCACATCTCACCCGTCGTGGCTGTCTTCACCACCTCTGCAGCTGGGGAAGGCTGGTTTGGTGATGGCTTCACTCATGCTTTGCTGCAAGCACAGTAAGAGAGAGTTTCTGCCTCCCTGGGGCAGCCAGGACTGTGCCTCTTCCTCCCTCAACCCTCTTTCTGGGAACTCGGCTCCCAGCCGTGTGGCTGAGTTACATTAATTTAGCCATGATCTCATCATCCGCCAGCCGCTAAAGCAATATCGATCCCGCGTTCGGCCTCTATGTGAAAAACAACCCAACTGCTTCCCCCGTACATCTAACCACTATCTCTTGAGACCTTGGGAGGCTGGAAAAGGAGCATTTGCTTGATTTTATTTATTTATTTTGCCTATTGGGGGGCAAATGTGTGACCTGCTGTAAATGGGGAACACCTCAGTTAGTTAAGGGCAGTCTTTAGGCTAAGGAAAGGATATTTTGGGACCACAGCTCACCTAATATTTGAGACCGCCAAGTAGCTATGCCTTAAATAGTTTAAACAGGCAGCTTTTGCTGTCTCTGAGTCCTCTGCATGTCTCCAACAGTATCTCTGTAAGAATCATCATCGCTTTCCAAAGCTCAGAGGAAGGGTATGGGGGACAGCAGTAATTTTCATGTTAATTACTACCCTAAAAAACAAAGGAAAAAAAGCCTCTATTGCCCCGTATACCTATCAGTGACCTTCTCCCGGTGTGCTGCGACAGCATGTTCTTTGGATACTCTGTCCCCCGGGGGTTTGACACGGAAGATGGTAAGGATTTTATTGGATTCGGTTATACCAGCATAGGAAGGATTAATGCTGCTTTTGTTGCCTGTAGTGTCGGTAGCGCATCGCTGGCCCAAAGAGGGAGGAAAATATGAAGGAGGGAAGTTTGGGTGTTGTTTAACTTCGGAGAGACCTGAAAAATATTGCAAAGGGAGCAACTGAAATGGGGAACCAGACACTTTGCTTGGTTGATCTCCTCTCTAATTATTTGGATGGAGCAACTTAGGCTGTGACATGAGCAGTGAGGGAGATGGAATGAGTTTTGGAGACAAGAGGGTTGTTGCACGCTGTGGGAAGAGGTACGGCACGGGTCGTTGGGTCCCTTGAGAGGGCCAAGGTCAGTAAAAGGAGCGGAAGGATTTTAGAGAGGGAATGAAGCAAATGTTTATGGTTAATCAATTGAAACCATTCCCCTTCTTTTAATTTTTAATGGGCTTGAAGTCACCATTCCCTTCTCCCTGGGCATGGCTTTCCTTCGGCTCACGGAAGAACTGAAAAGTGAGCCACAGTGTGGGGAAACAACGCTCCCAAAGGGCATCAGATGGCCCCTCTCTGCCGGGCATGGCTAGGCGTCCGTCTGTCTGTCTGTCTGTCTGTCTATCTGCCTCCAGCAGCCCTGGTCACCAACACTGCTTTTGCCATTGTATCCATTCAAAGCTTCCTCACGGGCAGGACAGCATCGCCGCAGAAGCAGCCGAGTTGAGCTTTGCCTTCCACCTCCTGCAAAAATAACATCAAAGGTTTATTAATTTGTATCTAAATATTAAAAAAATGTGATATGATCCTTGTCCCTCGTGAAAAACAATGGCAAAATTAAAAATTTTCTGGGTGCTTCTTGGCAAAAAACTTGAAATATTTGGCATTGCTGCTTAACGCTCGGTTTTGGACTGAGGAAAGCTTGCAATGCTACGACACAAACATCCCAAACGCGCCCGTTACCATCACGGCTATCGGCTCGTGCATTACCTGCTGGGTCTCGGCACCCTCACACCAACGCGGGGTGGGTGACCGCGTGGTCCCTGGTGGGGGCAGGATCAGACCCCAGCTGGACAGGGGATGACCTGCCACTGCCCATCCCCAGCTGACGCAGAGCTGTTCCCAAGCGGCGTCATCGCAAATTCTTCCTTCTGCCTATTTTTAAATGCCTCAAGTCATGAGGCTTTTCGGTGCCTCCCTTGGGGGACTAAACCGCAGGCAGGCGTATTTTTTCAGGCAGCTGCCAGATTATCCTATAACCCACCTCCCCCTGCCCAGAGCCCGCCTGCTTTGGTGATGAATCCCTGAAAATGGGATTGCATAGAAGCTCTGAACCTATAGCTGCGCTCCCAGGCAAAGTTGTGACAAACTGCTGGTCACTCTTGCATCTTTGATGTGAGCTCAGTTGAAAATAAAAGAATAAAAAAATGGAAGGGAGAGGGGATCTAGCATTTTGGGGGTGTCACTTAGTTTGGAGGAGAAAAAGGGTCCCGCGCATAGACGTAGGCATGCACGGTATTGTAAACTTCTTGGCCACGGTTGCTCTTTATTTGGTTGCTTCTTAGTCACAGCAAGTGTCATTTTTGTCAGGACTGTGCCAAGGAAGAGGTAACTCTCTGTTGAAAACGCCCTCAGCGGTGAAGCGTACCAAAGTAAAATGAGATAGAAAGGACTAAACTAAGACTGCGAGTCCTTCTTTGTGGCTTTGCTGATGAGAAACTTTAGGGGAAAAAGCCTTCCCAAGATATCCACTTGGTTGCCTGCAGAGTTGATGCAGGTCCTGGAAAATATCTAACAGAGCTTGGCAAAAGGCTTTTTAAAGAGCTTTACCCTCCGCCGTGACCTCCTGGCTGGAAAAGATGAGGAGTGCTTTATTTTTTTTTTTTATTTATTTTTTAATAGGGTTTTTGTACGTTTTGCTCACAGATGTTCTTTGAGCATATTTATTCCATTAGTAATAAAAACCTGTCGTCGCACAGGAAGCATGTGCAGGAGACGCTAAAAAAGCTGGAAGAAAGGAGGCTGAGCTCAGGACCGGGCGTGAGTGGTAGCAGGAGCTGGGATGCTCCAGACCGAACTGTGGGGACCTGCGAGGACAAATAGTGATGCTTATATTTTTGAATTGATTTCACATTTGGGGAAAAGCCCAAGTTTTGTACAAATTTACTACAAGACGGGAAACAACCTCTTTAGTAGTGCAATCAACTCATAGACGGGTTTGGGTTGGTAGGGACCTTAAAGATCATCTAGCTCCCACTCCCCTGCCATGGGCACCAGCCCAGGTTGCTCAAAGCCCCGTCCAACCTGGCCTTCAACACTTCCATGGACGAAGCTTCCCCAGCTTCTCTTGGCAACCTGTACCAGTGTCTCACCACCCTCACAGTGAAAAATTTCCTCCTAATATCTAATCTAAATCTACACCCTTTCGGTTTAAAGCTGTTACCCCTTGTCCTGTCACTTCATGCCCTTGCAAAATGTCCCTTGCCTCCGTTTCTGTAGCCCCCTCTAAGTACTAGAAGGCCACTATAAGGTCTTGCTGGAGCCTTCTCTTCACCGCTACACCCCTTTGTAAACAGTTCCTCTCCAGCTTTCCTGTAGGCCCTCTTCAGGTACTGGAAGGCTAATATAAGGTCTTGCTGGAGCCTTCTCTTCTCCAGGCTAAACAGCCCCAATTCTCTCAGCCTGCCCTCGTACGGAAATACTCCAACCTCCGATCATCTTTGTGGTCTCCTCTGGACTTGCTCCAAGAGGTCCATGTCCTTCTTATTCTGGGGGCCCCAGAAGGGAACGCAGTACTCCAAATCCCTTGTCTGTCTCCAGTGGAGTCTTGAGAAGGGGAAAGATCAGGTGGTGGTCGTGTACCTGAGTGAGAAAAAGGGGCTTTCTGAGTTAGCACCCAAATCCCGCCCCTGCCGATGCCATGGCTTGCGGGCTCTCTGTCCTCAGGGACTGCCCTGACTCACTTGGACGTGGCCCTGAGCAACCAGCTTTAGCTGCAGTGCTGGCCATACTGGGAGCAGACCAGAGAGCCTCCAGTCTACATCTTTCTGGGGTGTCTGAGATGCTGGCGGCTTGGTGCTCCCAAGTGACAAGCTCTTTGAAGTTAAATCTGTCAGCAAGGTGGTAGTGGCTGTACCCGGACCTCATGGCAAGAGGGTAAGCCGCAGCTTTGGTGGCTTGAGAGAGCAGAGGTGCTGTGCAGCCAAGGAGGGACAGCTCTGGCTTCGATGCAGGCTGGAGTGACAACCTGGTGAGCCTGTGGCCAGGACTGGGTCTGCTGTCCCCTACCAACCTCCTGCTCTGATGCCTCCACCAGCTTTGGTTTGGATTGCTGCTCCGTGATTAACGAGATCTGCTTTGTTATCAAATGGCTTCCTCTCGGGTGGAAGTTTGAGTAAGTCGCTTGAAACTTGTTTCAAGTGTTTGGTCCCTACCAAGCGAAACCAGTCAATGATTTGATTGCACTGCTATAGAGGTTGTTCTCCCTCTTGTAGTAATTTGCACGTAACTTGGGCTTTGCCCCAAATGTGAATTCAACCCAAAAGTGTGTTTCACTGTAGCACAGAATAACTAATTTAGACGATGTTGGGCTAAATAAAAAAAGGTCACTTGGATCCTTCTCTGCTGTCGACCTGGCTGGTAAAGACATCCGTTGTTGTTTGGTGGTTGATTGGGTTTTTTTAGGGGGGGAAATGGGGCTTTTGCACTTCAATGCATTTGATTGCAGTGTAACAGAGCAGGTGTAACTTTTCGTTTAGTTTAAACTAAATTAGGAGAAATCACAGATAGTCCTGGTGGCTGGTGGCTGCCAATCCTGGAAAGCTGGTGGCTTTCCTGAGCTGTGGAGGATGTGCCAAAACAGCTTCGTGTTGTATTTCCCCTCCCAAGAGACTCTGAAAGAGAGTCTGTTAAAATTGCCTCTTAGAGACACGAGGAGCATCATCTGCTGGGCGCAGGGCTGCCCAGTCTCTCTAGGGCTTGGGAACCTTTCTGCATTGAAAAATGCACGTGGAGCTTTAATGGACCCACATTACGGCGAGTAGAGCAGCAGATGAAGGCGCTGTTGAAGTCTTCCTGCCCTCTGGTGATCTGGGTTAGAGACGGTAGAAAAATAAACCCCGGAGACGTAACTAAGCACAGAGAAAGTTTTGCTTCCTGTTTGACTTGAATCAAGTTCATCTGGCGCTCCTTTGGCGTTGACTTCCTTGGGGTCTTTGTGGTTTGGAGGCTTGCTGATAAGTAGAATGGGCTAAAAATATACGACGCGATACCCTTCTACCAGTAAATTAATTACAAGCTGATCGTGTGATTCTAAGGCTTGAACAGCATACGGATGCATGAGCAGAAAACAAGATATTAATGAACAGAAAAGGCCCCAAAGGTAACTGTGCAGGTGGAAACAGGTTCAGGACATCCATATCTTAATATCTGGGGTCTCTGGGACATGGTTTGCAGTACTGGGGTACGGTGTAAGGCTGTGGTTGATTCTAGCAAGAACAACAGGACAGGAATTTGGAGTTATTTTCGTTTGCCTTTTGTTCTTTGTTAGGAGCTTGTATAAAATCCTTAAAGATAGAAAAAAATCACCACTAGGATTTTAAATGACCAAACAGTGTGTAAATTCTGTTTTTTGAAAAAAGAAATTAAAAATTCTATTGGGTTGTTTGAAACAAGGGATGAGGTCCTGAATCTTGTAATTCTATTTTCTGTTTATATATCTGCACGCAATATTATTAGTATTTAATATCTTTCAACTCTGTAATGCTTCATATGAGGAGAATTGGTCCGAGAGCTCTGTATTACTTATCCCATGGTGTATGAAAGTAGGAAGGATAACCCAGAGTAATTTCTTGAGCAGCTAATGTGCCGAGATCCCAAACAAATATGCCCAAATCCTCAGACTGGCCTCACAAAATTTGGGTGCGTGTCATTGGTGGAATTATTAAGCTAAAATGCAATTTTATTAACTGGAAGCAGTGGGTGTAGCAGGAAGGGGGTCCCTTGAGAAACACATCCTGCAAATGACTTTTAGCGGGGCTTTTTTAATGGTTTGAAGGAGCGTCAGAAATGTCTATGGTACAGAGAAAGATGGCAGGAGAGATCTTTATTCTTCAAATAAGGCTGACAGGGAGTTGTTAGACTCACTTAAAAATTTATCTTTAAAAAAAAAAAAAAAGAAAGAAAGCTAGAAGGAGTAAAGATATCAAATGTCCCCTCTTGCTAAAGCCTGTGTTTTTCCTGAAAGTCAAATAAAATACATTTGTGTACTACAAAGATTCTTGTGGAGATGCGGCAAGCACAGAAAAGTTAGATTTGATGGCATTTGGAAAGGCAGCCCTGCAGAAAGCTGTGGAGGAGCACACAGCTCTTAGGTGGGTAACTCTGCTTTACAAAATTGTTCTGCAGTTATTAGAGGGGGTTTTTGTAATATGGCTCAGTGGCAAGAAGATCTTTTATTTTCACAGTTGGAGCAGAGGGACTTCCAGCTGGAGTCATTGCTGCAGTCATGAGCAGGAGGAAGAACAGGCAGAGAATATTTTTGGTGAAAATAACTGGGAAGTCGCTCTCGTCTGGCAGATGCAGGCAAAAACGTTGGCAATAATGAGACTGTGTCTCCAAGGGTACTCCAAAGCATTTTTTTGCTTTTTATCTCCCAGCACTTATCACTGGAGGGCAGTGGTGTCTGAGAAGATGACTGGAATAGGAAAAACTAAGACGAGGAGCGTGGCATAGCTCCTGGGTGACAATGCGTGCTCAAGGTATTGAGCGTGGCCTTGAGGATTAGAGGGAGGATTTTGTTAATTAAGGATATTTCCCTGGTTTGTGTTGCCTTAAGGTCACACCTCTTAACTGAGGGGTGCTGGGTGCGTCGTTGCTGACCACACCAGTGATGTCGTGAAGGGTGGGTTGCACGCACCCCTCTGCCTCAATTTCCCTGCCTGCTCACTCAGAGAGGTCATGTGTCCTGGGCACATGGAAATGGGAAACGATCAGGTGATTTGTTAGATGTGTGTGACTTGGATGGAGGGCAGTAAATATGGGCAAGTGGTGAGAGCACGCCTTGACGGACTGTACTTTGGCGGAAAGAAAAGTGGGATGTCTCCAGCCCACCCACACCCATTTAGTAAAAAATGTCTCCTGGTGCAGCCCTGAAGTTGTCCAAACCCAGAGCCACCCGGTATGAAGAAAGCAGAGACAAGCTGGACATGTCGCAACAGCTTCATCCCTTTATGCAAAAGCAAAGAAAAATTCCTAAACTTGGGGAGGGGGTAGCGTTTACTTTTTATTTTATTTTTCTGTAAAAAGAATACGAGCAAGATTTAATTATCCTATACACACAAGCAATTTTCTAAGCTGCTGTCTCAATTTATGTTCCTTTCAAGACTAGAACTGGATGTTAAAGTAGCAGCGTGAGACCCTAACATGTATTGGTTTATTTTGCAATTTAATTGCTGATAAAGTTGTTTAGAAGAGGATAATGGGAAACTTCTCTCCTCAGAAGAAGAATCTCCTGTTTTAAGTATCTCATCTGGGTCTTAATATTTAGCTGGCAGAAATGCAGGAGAGCCCTTCTATGCAACACAATATTTAATCTCAGCTACCGTAACTTAAAATTTAGTAATTTTATTCCCAAGTCCATACTGGAGCTCCTGAAAAATCCCCCAGGAGTAACCAGCTTTTGGCTGAGTTTGAGGTCCCTTCTTACTTGGCCCGGTACCCTCCAAGCAGCTTGAACGACTCTGAGGTTATCAAATTCAATTTTTCCAGCAAGGGGATTTCTCCATGTAGGCTGTGTATTTGCTGCGTAAATTGGGACAAATAGTGGAAAAATATATTTTTTTAAAAAAAATTATTTTAAAATATGGTGTAGGAGTATTAATATTTTGATGCTAAGTACGGGGAATCTTGATGGTGATGAACATTTTGTCCCTCTGGAGACAAGGGACAAACATCGAGCATTTGAAGAAATGAGAAGTCTGAGTGTGGCAGATGGGATAAAACCAGGACTCAGTTTGGTGTAGAAAAGAAGAAATGGGGAATTATTCAGTGGGGAAAAAACATGCTCAGTGATGCAGGGGTACGTTCTATTTGCTTAACCAGATATGACTTCTGTGAATGTTTCCGCCACAACAAGGAGCAGGATGGAAGATTCTACACTCTTGAAGAGATTGCTTGTTCCTTTTTGCTGTATCTGCTTTTAGACCACGGAATTTGGCTTTGCAGAGAGCAAAAACTCAGATAAGTGCAATGCTACTGGGTTATGGAGGCTTTCCAGATCCATAAAGGGAACTTGGCAGGAGGATGGATTGCCCAGAGAAGTTGTTGCCTCCTCCCTGTCCAGGTTGGATGAGATTTTGAGCAACCTGGGCTAGCGGGAGGTGTCCCTGCCCATAGCAGGGAGGTTGGAGCTGGATGATCTTTAGGGTTCCCCACCAACACAAACCATTCTGTGATTCTATGAAACATGCTTAGGATGGTTGGGTTCGTTAGGGCGAGTGTCGGTGATGGTATATCCATACAGGCAGCGGCTGGGAAAGTGGGCAAGATGGCTTGTTTCTTTTTAGTAAATGGGAAAACATCAGCTTGTTAAAAAATGTGTTGGTGCCAGCAAAGAAACTGAAACAAGGATGAGCCTCAGACTGTAAGTAAGGACAAATAAAGGCCGTTTGTCAATGCAGCACAGCAAGGCACCATTTCCATTTCAAGTGAAATCTTGCGTTTTCCTCACGATGTGGTGGACGGGTGAGGACGAGCAGGCATCTGGAGGCTGATATTTGGCTGGCGGCACGGTAAGGTTTAGGTTTACCCTTTTCACAAAGTTATGTGGGTGGTTCTCGTGCCATTTCAACCTGAATGGGGAGGGAGGGAGAAATCCCAAGATCAGCTTCTACAGGGAAGATTTTCAAAAATTCTACAGGGAAAATCTTCAAAAATTTTCAAACACCACCGCAGGTCTTTATCAGGAGGTTTGAAAGCACTTTCCTTTGGAAGGTAGTCTCCTCGTTTTGCGGATGGAGAATGTGAATTTACTCACACTGAGTGTACTCATAGCAGGGTCAGGAGGAGACCTGATCTATCAACCACCTTTATGGACACTGCCCAAAACTGGAGCATTCTGTCCCCCAGCTGGGAAAGTTGCATTTTTGCCCCATTTTGCCTCCTTTTTGCGTTTCCTTCTGGTGATGGTGCGTAGAGTGGTATTGCGTGGTAACCTGAAAATCACCATCAGTTTCAAAGCTCACCAAGAAATTTCTGACACCCTGTTCTCCTTGGGTTTGGGCATCCATGAGGCAACAGCTAAAGAGTAATATCTATACGTTCTCACTTGTTGCATAATTTATGGTTGGAGCTTTATCGCGGTGTTTTTGCAGCCAGGCTCTCCCTGCCAGGACCACGTTTCTTGCTTTGATCTGCAGTTTTATTATCAGATGCCCAGTTCCAGGAAAGGACTAGATTGCCTTTTTGGAAACCTAGACCATTTGGTCTTGCTTGCAGAAACCTTGAGGTTTTGCATCTTCCCTTCCCTGTGGAACTTGGTACTACTGAAGCTGAAGAAAAATTGAAATTTATTCCCTCCATGGCATTAAAACAATAAAACACACACACACACAAAAAAGTAAAGTCAAAGTGAATCTCCCATCTTCTGATAGGAGATTGCTTGTGGCAACTCCAACCAGAAGCTTGTTCTTCTGGAGGAAGCTGCTGGAAAAGAATGTGTTGAGCTGCTGTGGGTATTATGGATATGAAACCATATGTTTGGAGGCAGAAGAGCAAAAATGCGTGGGAAAGGGAAGTGGAAATGGTGTCGTGGGTCAACTGAAGGCCAGTTTCACAGAAGCTTTGGTGCCTGATTAATCTCTTCTGACTCTATGCAGTTAAATCTACATAAAGCATAGGTAATCAGACATTGCAGAGACTGTGTGCATCCAGAAGATGCTGAATCACTTGTGTTTCTTCCACCCAGCTCCTTCTGCTGCAGCTTATTATTAACTCTTGCACCTTTTTGACTAGGTTGACCTATAACTTGTAGTTGCTACTCCGATACCAGAGAGCATGTACAAGGCATTTCCATCTTTCATACTGGGTTCTGTACTGGGGAGGCTTTTCCTTCGCCTTCAACCTGTTGCTAAATATTAAGTAGCTGAAAATCAACTCTCCTTAAAAGGCTTTAAAGAAAATGGGAAACTACAGGGGAAAAAATTCACATGAATATATGAGTTAGTTGTCCACTGAAATTGTGTCATTAATCTCCCCAACTAGGGTTTCTTTGATGGCTCTTGCCCAAGAAAGCATGTGAAACAGTCCATTTGAGCTGTGGTTTCCACCCCCTCTCCATGACTATTCTTCTGACCCCGTTCGGAGTCCCTGATTCATTAGGAACTGGAAGCAGCAGTTATTTGTGTGGGCGTTGGATTTACTCGTCATGAAATCAGTTTCAAGTTGCGAGGCATAATACGGAGCTGATAAAGTCCATACATCTGTGTTCCACGTGGGTCTCTGGACCGAAAAGTCTGCAGGCTGTTGAGCTGACAGCATTTGCAAATTGCTTTAGAGAAAAGGACTTTACAATTATATTTATATCCGCCCTTGGGCCTTTCTAGCCTGCCTGAAAGATGTTGAATGGCAGAAGACTAAAAGAAAATTGCTCTGGTTTTCAGAAGTAGGTGTTTTACAAGGTCAGCGAGGCTGTGCTCACCTAGCCTGACTTGCAGGAGATGGGCCATTAGCCTTTTTTTTGTTTTCACTAGTGTAATTCCCCTCTCCAATAAATAAGTAAATAAATGCAATCCTCCGATCGTAGTTTAGAAATTTGCTGATGTCTGAGAAAGCGCCGTGGTCTCTTGCAAACTGTTGAAAAGATTAATTGCCCTGGTTGCTCTGCCTTAACCATTTGTTCCATGTCTTAAGCCTGAATTCGTGTAACTTCAGAGTCCTGCTATTATATCCTGCTGGAGAAGCTCTCCACTCTCCCGCTTCTCCCGACTGCTTTTCTGACAGCAGCCCCTTGCTTTTAACCTCCCTTCTACCAAGATAAAAAACCCCGGAGCCGGAGACACGCTCAACGAGCTCGAGTCTGTAAGTCAGCCAGTTTACAGCAGCCTAATTATGTTACGTCGCTGCGAATGCTTTCTCAATCCAATTTTCTGGGTTTAATAAAACTTGCTAAGTTTGTTTTGTGCGATCTATTTTCCACAGAGCCATATAGGTTGGTGTTCGTTATAGTGCCTTAATTTCTTCAGCAATTAAATAGAGTCACCTCCCAAAGTGTGTCCAGAATCAATGTCAAACTGACACAATTATCTGTGCAGTTCCATTTATGTGCTAAAAATTTGTGTGGAGCACTTTGCTGTCCTCTGGCTCTCCAAAATGTTTTTCTTAACGTTTCAATACTTGCTGAAGATTGTTAGCAGAGAAGTATTTAATGGCTCTTTGGTGCATCTTCTTCTGAAAATTCGAAAAGCCAGTGTATGAAAACTTGACTCACTCCAGTTTCCAATACTTTGGCCATCCAGAACACATGTCCCAGTCTCCGTTTTATCTGTTAAGATGCTGAGCCCTAAGATATATGTATTTTTTTCGTCCAGAGACTTGCCCCATAATGATATTTTGTCTTCCTAAGAAAGCCATGACCAGTGAGTTTACCATCCCAATTACGTGACATTTCCTACCCTCTTCAATTAATGTGAATTAAGTGGAATTTGGTCAATTCTAATGTGTGTAGCCACGCTATGCTCTTGGTGAACTCTTCTTTCCATCCTGCAATGTCTCGGCAAAGCTATGCTAACATTTAAATTTTATTCTACAGAAGCCCTCCTTTCTTTCTGCCGTTATTTTAACACCTTTCCTCTTAGTCTAAGGTTCCTGGGCCTGAAAGCAGAGGTGGTCTTTCATCTGGAGACCCTCAGGATGGGTACAGCTTTCATGCAACGGCTGGACTAAAGACACCCTAATTGCTCTAGAGATGGGGCTGCTGCTGGGTATCCTGTATGGCTCCCCACGTGCTAAGCCATGTATGTATACATTATATATACAAATATATAGCTATGTAGATCTTCAGGTGTGTTATTTCCAGCTGTCATGCTGAGAACGTGAGGATGGCTTCAAGCTTGTGTGATTTCTTCTGCTCCCCCTCTCTCTGGTGGTCCTGTCCCAATCGTTTCTCTCCCCAGTCTGTCGTGTAAGGGGTGGTTTTAAGTCATAGGCTTTGAGGGAACAGATGAGAGGCTGTTTCAGGCTGTTTCTGTTGTCTGAGTGTCTGTTCGCAGCAGAAGCTGCTTGAGCCTAATACTCTGCTAATGAAACTACTGAGGTAGTGATTTCCCATTATGGAGGAAACATTTTCCTCTGGCATGATCTTGGTCTAGCCTTCAGACCCACACAATGATAATGGGATCATTACCACCCAATTAGATGCGCTTAGACATTGCTTCCATTACGGACAAATGTTCCCGAAGAAGTGAAATGCCATCCTATTACTGGCTGATTTTTAAAACCTTTAGGTGGTCTCTCATTTTTGCTTTTACAAATAAAGTTTCCAGTAGTATACACTCAAAGATGTATTCAGCATAAAGTAATGACTGTATTTATCAGCGTTGATAAAGCAGGCCCGATACGCTAAATGACAGTTTACTGATCTTTAACCAATAAAAACATCCAGGAGGTTAAACACAGCTTTTTCTTTTTAAGTGTACTTCTCATTCGAGAGCACTGAAGGAAAATTCAGGCTTGAAATGAGAAAACGATGCATGCTCATTTGGGGCTTTAATCAGCTGCATCTCCAAAATAAGGTCAAGCACCATGTGGAGGATGTACCACTGGTTCCAGCTCGGGGGCTTCAGTGGATTTGGCTTTTAAGAAGCAACAGGGCAAGAGGAGGAAATTCGGAACATTTTATATGATGTGTTTGGTGGAGGTGAATGCTGGCCATGTTTCCTATGGAGCTGCGTTGCCCTGCCCAGCAGAGAGGAGGTGCTTTGGCCAGAGGATGATCATGTACGGCACCATGAGAAAGGAATTGGCAGCCCATCACTGATGGGAGATATTAAATGAAAAGGGGAGGGAGAGGTTGTAGACTGCAAAGCATACGTGCTTTTTTTAACAGGTAATTACAGGGCATGTTTGCACATAGATGTTATTTATAGGCTTGGAGATCTGTAGCTCCTGGCCTCACAAAATTGTAACACCCCTTCCAAGTTCTTTGCGTGGCCACAGCTGACAAAGAGGAGAGCAAAAATCCTAAATGGAAAAATCCCAGTGACCAGAAGCATACGTGCAAAAGGGACAGTGTTTCAGATTGTGAAGAGGTTCAGAAGCGTATCTAGCTGTAAAAATATCAAGTCTGAGCTGAAGCTAGTGGTGAAGTAGGAGCTTTTGCACCTGAAATGCAGTGTGCCCCAGTAGAATAAGGATCTGACCTTGCAAGCAAATGAGAAAACTGAAGTTGTCTTTGACTTGCGGTACCACTTAGTGTAAGGAGATGACCAGAGAGCCTTGAATGACAGAGAGGAATAGTCAGAGTATATTTCTCCATGTTGCTAGCTTTTCTGGATGCACCTTGGAATGGAGTTTGAGTTCCCAAAATCCAAATAACTCCTAGCCCAATAAAGAAGACTCTACTGAAACCAGGCTCCCTGCTCTGCCTTTTCACACAGCCAATCTCCACATACTTTTTTTTTTTCCATTGCTTTTCAGCTCAGATCAACTTGGCAGAGGAGTTCACAGCAGAAGGTAAGGGTCTGTAGCACTGCGCAGAAGCACCAGGGATGGCTTAGGTCTGAACAGAGCATTAATTTAAATCAGATCTAAGGCTGCGGTTGAAGAGGTGGATGACATTCCACCTCCTTCCTGTCTTATGGGAGAGAAAGGAGACATGGAAGAAACGAGCACGTGTACGTGTTTGATATGCAGCAATACTCATAAGAACCAGTTAGGAAGCTCAGTGGTGTTATCCATAGTCTTTGGTCGCTGCAGAGGACGTGGGCATCATGTAGGTCAGGGGCTGCCAGGCTGGATTGTATTCTTAGCGCTGACTTAACACCTCCGATGAGGGATGTAACACTGCTGAACAGGATCAGTCTAAGGTAACACTGAATATTAAAACCGTAACGTGTGAGAGTGTTTCACGTGTTTATGACCTTTGGTCATAAATCACATCCCGAGGTTGACCGTAGTCCTGAAATGCCTGTTTTTGCAGCACATCCCCTGCTGCTGTGGTCATTTAATCCAGTGGGGAGGGGTTGACATTTGTTTTGTGGAGGGGGGAGAGGGGCTGCACAACGTGGGTGCTGTGACTGCCCCCTCCACGCACATGCAGAAGCAACGACTAGTGGGGAGATCCTGCACGAGGCTCTGGGTACCCACCACAGAGTAATAGATGACAGGAGCGTTTTGAAGCACCGGCTGAGGTTGCCAGGCGGTCCTTTATTGACGGAGATTAAACACATGCAGATTTTTCCAGCATTATCCTCCGCACAATGGGAAATATTTGATGATTAAGGCAATGACAGATGTGCATTTTGTAGCCTTGACTTGGGGTTACACGTCCCTTGAGACCCCAGTGAAGGAGACGAAATGCAGTTGATGACTTTTAGCTTAACGCTGTGAAAGCAGTTAAAAGCAGTCAAAAAACGGAGATTAAACACATGCAGATTTTTCCAGCATTATCCTCCGCACAATGGGAAATATTTGATGATTAAGGCAATGACAGATGTGCATTTTGTAGCCTTGACTTGGGGTTACACGTCCCTTGAGACCCCAGTGAAGGAGACGAAATGCAGTTGATGACTTTTAGCTTAACGCTGTGAAAGCAGTTAAAAGCAGTCAAAAATGACGCTGCTTCAGTTGCTGGGGAATGGAGGTAGGTTGCTGCAGAAGGGAAAGCTGGAGGGTTGCGCAGACCCCAAGCATTCCCGGGAATGAAAAAACGCTTTCAGGTCTGCATCCCCACCCTCCGCTCTCGTAAAAGGACTCATAGACCAGAAATCTTGAAACAGATGGTCTGAATAAGGTGAAGTACACCGTCGGCGGTGCCCTCGGGTGCCTCTGGGTAACCACACTGCCCACGGAGGAGCTCCGCAGATGCGAGCAGAGGTTGCGCTGTCCTGGATGGACCAGACGAGGTTGAAAGGCTGCACTTTTTGGACGCTGCTATTTTTATCAGTTAAACCATGGGTGAAAGCTGCCAACGCCCCCAAAACCAACTGTTAGGTGGGGAGAAGCATCTCCTGTGCGCTGGCACGCACGGCGCCCCACACAAAATATTTTCTTGTTGGCCACAGCTCTTGGCAGCAGCTTTGAACGGAGGGGACATTGGATGGCTTGCAGTGTCCTCCATGGCAGCAGGCAGCCCTGAGATGGGGAAGATTTGTGGATAAATATGTTTAGGTAGGAAAAAGCTGGCTAATTTGGGGATTTTATAGTGTAAATCTGCTCAGCTGGGGTACTGATGGGCCCCTTGGAGCTTACTGGAGGAGCAGAGGAGGAGGGGGCTGAGGTGTTTTGGCACCTCAGGTTGCAGATGGAGATGTATGTGTTTTACCACTTCACTTAGGAGTTTGTTCTCATGGTTATTTGACCTTCGTGTTCAAAATAGGTGCCTCATTTTTCATTTGAATTGGCCTTTCTCCCAGTTCTTGTAACGCCTTGCCCTGCTACTCCTTAAATGCCATTTAATACTGAGCACTTCATATATTTTACACTGTCTATATGTAACACAGTTAACTTTTCTCTTTACTTTTTTTTTTGTTTTCCTTCCTAAATCAAATCAAACCCAAACAAATCAAGCCCTTTCTATCCTTGGTAAAGATTTTTTCTTTTTTTGCCCCCAGCTCTCTGGTATTTGCTCACCTTCTGCAACACCTTCTTGAGCTACTCAGTGTCCTTTCCTACAGCAGGGATATTAGCACTCTGAAGAAAGCAGCTCAGCCTCAGCCACCAGCAGATGCAGTCGTTGTGGTTCTCTAGTTGTTACTTCTCCATTTAGTTAGTTGTTTCGTACTTACACCCGGCTCATAACTTCCCCCTCCGGGTTCGTGTGGAGCCACTTCTCCATCAACGCCCTCACCGAAGCGAAGGGTGAAGGTGGAGAGGTTCTTCCTAGCAGGTGGTGATCACCCTGGCTTTTTTTGGCGGCTTGCAGGGGGTAGCCAGTGGGATGAGCATAGACAAAGCTCTGGGTGGGTGATGTTCACAATAGCCCCACTTTTGGGGCATAACTTCCCCCTCCGGGTTCGTGTGGAGCCACTTCTCCATCAACGCCCTCACCGAAGCGAAGGGTGAAGGTGGAGAGGTTCTTCCTAGCAGGTGGTGATCACCCTGGCTTTTTTTGGCGGCTTGCAGGGGGTAGCCAGTGGGATGAGCATAGACAAAGCTCTGGGTGGGTGATGTTCACAATAGCCCCACTTTTGGGGGTGTGCTGATGACCGTTTTGTGGCTGTATGGTCTTTGGAAACCAGCACTTTGATTACCAGAAGAGAAAAATCCCTGAAAAGATGATGGGGGAAGGATGTCTGCTGACTTGCAATCTTGCCCTTTAAAATGCATTATATTGACTAGCCAAAAAGAAAAAAGGTACTTAACAGGGAGACGAGCTTCCTTTTTCTTGTTTCCTTTGAACTTGCCAGCATCGTCTAGAAATCAAGTGCTGGACGTAGGGAGGCTTAATGCACGATGCTTTTTGGTGGCTAAATGCAACTCTTCCTTTTTCCCTTCTGTAGTCCCCGGGATAAGGCAGGCCAGCGGGGCTGGCCCTCATGGGGGCTGCCAGGTCTAATAACCAGCATTGACTCCAAACGACTCCTTTGAAAGAGGAGTATAAGGTATAAATAATTAATACCTGTTAAATTATTCAAGCTGGAAATACAGTGCACCAATTCAGCAAGCTGACCAGGGTATGAATGAGTAATTATGTTAATTAACCCATGCAGTTAGCAAGAGCTGCAATTAGATCACGTTTTAGGCTGCCCTGTGTTGTTTAGGAACAGAAATGGGCTAAAAAGAAAAATGAACTAAAGGTATGGATAAAAACTATGGGTTAAATGATGTGGTTTGAATGATCAACAGGCAAATTGCATTCACATTGAACTGGATTCACATTCCAGTAGCCCTTGTTTCCTTCAGCAGGGAAACAGGTACATTCTGTAAAGCTTTAATCATTGCTTTCAGCAAGACCTTGAAGATGTTTCTGAAAACTGTTGGTAGTGCAATGTAGGAGGTTGTCTTCTAGACACCCTGCAACAGTCTCTGCACGTTTCTACCATTTCTTTCCTATGTGCTGGTGGAGAGATGGGGGAAAAATGTCCATTAAAGTACGCATATATATTTTAAACCTATTAACGTCATTAAGAAGTCCTAATAGTGATGTGCAAATTGAAGGTCTAGCTTTGCAAACACATAATGTGCCATTCAGTGGGCAGTAAGACCTGAGTGTATGGTAAAAGGTTTTTTTGTCAAAAGAAAAAAAATATGTTTAGTAGTCACAAAGGAAAAATATTGTGTTAATTTGAAGATTTGAGTTCAACTAATTAGCGGTAACTGAGATTTTAGGCCTGGAAATGGTCATTGTCTAAATGCTCTGTCTGCACTACTCTCTCTGGCAGATGAATAGAATCACAGAATCGTCGAATGGCCTAGGCTGAAAGGGAGAATAATGTGTAGTCTCAGGAAAATAGATCTTTTTTTTCCAAAAAGTTGAAACTGGTTGCATTGTAGATAGATCATTGGTATATGCTATAGGCCTTCATATGGAAATACATGCTCGCTGACTCTTCCTGCTTATTAAGAAAAGTGGATATATTCAGATTTGTTTCTCTTTTTGTGTAGTTTGTATTTTCCCTAAAGGCATCATGCTGAAAACTGTGTCTGAGATTCCCTATTCACGTGAGGAGGCATCTGCCATCCTGAGTCCTCGAAGGAGGTTTCAAGAAGTCAGGCTCTAAAGGAAAATCTCTCAGGGGGTGGTGGGTAGGGTGGGGTGGTTCCTATTTTCTTCCTGCTCCTGGTTTGTTAATAAGCACTGCTTTTTGCTCTGAAGTTTAGTATTGAATCTAAACGGCTGCAATTTGTTTTGCAATTGGAAGAACCCTGTTACAATGGGTTAACAAGAGAGAAAGTTGAGAAATGCTTTTGATTTCCCAAGGTGAAATGGAAAGGCTTGGCATTTACCTCTGCTCTGAGCTTTCTCCTTCATCAAGGAATTACTCCCGTGAAGCCAATTCTCCCCTGGAAAGCTCAAAATGTGCTGCAGCACTGATGGTTTGGATGAAACTTTTTCATAGGTTGCATCCAGACCCAAATATTAGTTGTGTATTTGGGGTAATTGCAAATAATGCCTCTCAATAAAAGTAAGAGGAGCCACAGGTGAGAAATGGACTAATTTCCAGCGACAAATGTGTAAGGAGATTATTTGAGAGGAAGATTGTGTTGCGAAGAGGAGAGGTTTGGTGCAGTTCTTGGCCATGCAGATTAGTGGAGATGCTTTCATACTCCCTGAACTTTCAAATCCAGATCAGGCTGTAGCAAGCCATGATCAAGAAATGATTACGGTTTCTCAGTTGTGGCTTATGCCTTTGGAAGAGCACAGGTAGCAAAATTTTGCTTTTTCATAGGCTGGATACCAGACATAGGTTTCACATCTCCGATTTCATCTCCTGGTTATATATCTTTTTGGACTTATCTCATGTAGATATCACACACGTATTTTGTGGCTTAGACTCAAAATCACGACTTTTTCTTCTGGCAATATTATCTGGGCTAATAAAAGGTTTTACCTCTCTCTGCCACACAAGCTGGGACATGTTGTAACTTATTCTTCAGCTAGACCCTGGGTTGGCCTTGTTTGGCCACCAAAGGGTTGCATATTGTACCATTTCAGTCTGAGGATAAATTTGCTTCCCTGAATCTCCTAATCCGTTTGGGTTTGATTTGCCTTTTAAAAACATTATTTACACTGTCTCCTGAGTGTCCCCTACAAAACATATAGAAGCCTCAGGGGGAAAAAACCATCTATTTAAATCTTCCAGTCTAGTGGGGTCCCTGTATTGATTCTTTCCCCATGATTTAGACGTCCGTGCTCAGCATTTGTTGTTCTGCCACCCAATCGATATCAATTCCATCTGGAAATTACATTAATGTTTTTTAAATAAAAGTTTGCTTGCGAAGTCTAACTTTGTCTGTATGTCTGAAGAGTTTGGGAAGGTGTTCTGTTTGAGGCGATGGATTAATTGCAGTTGCAGCGATAGATGTGTATATGTATGGTGGTATTAACATGAGCTATTTTAATTTAATTGACTTTTCTAAGAGTTTATGAGGGAATGTAAGTGGAAAATAAAACGAATCAAACTCCTGAAAATGGAATAATTTAAAATCTAAAGAACTGAGACTAAATACACTATTGTGGCATGTAGTGAAAATGAAACGTGTTCCTTTTTCAGATCAGTCGTTTACCTGGTCATTAATACCTAAAAGATAGAGATTTTTTAGGTGTATGTGTTCTGACTTTCATGGGCACGCTCAGAGTTGTTGCATGTTATTGCAGTGGCAGCATGTACCGGGTGTAGAGCCAAGAGCCAGAAACTGGTGCAAATCAATGATTTAAATGACTATTACTGAATCAAATAATCAATTCAAACTTTCAACAGATCAGCTTATGTTTTGCGTCTCTTTAGGGAGAACACATACAGGTGTGGTAAAGAAAACCCACCTAACACGTCATGTCTGGTCTGCTGGCACTTGCGGGTAGAGTTATTATATCTCTGAAATAATTTGCTTGTCAAGTAAAAAGGAGAACAAAGCTGTGAGTCTCTGCCTACTGTAAGGGAGGTATAGAGAGATAGTGCTGCGGTTTCATAAATGCCTGCTTTTATATAAAGATGCCCCTTAATACACCACATGTTCACTTCTTTAGAATTTTGTAGTAGCTACCCTGAGAAAAACTCAGTGTTAATGCTCCTGCTGAGGAGTAAAATGTATTACTATTGACGGGAATTTAAAGCTGCGTTTGAGTAACACTTTTGGCCCCTGTGCTCTCTGCATGTTTTTGTTTCTATATTACCTCTGATTGTTTTGTTTGGGTATTTGTTTAGTTTTTCTTTTTCGATGGTTTCTTGGGGTTTTTTGGTTGCGTGGATTCAGCAAAGTATTTGGCATGAAGGTTCGCAGCCGCACACCTCACGCTGGGAGAGCAGGGCAGTAGAGGGCGGCAGTACTCCTTGGGTTTTGAGTTTTTTCCTAAAAGAAATGAGAATTAAAAAGCAGGGGAGGGAAAAAAAAAAAAAAAGAAGAATGTGAAGAATGCTGTGCCTGGCAGAGCTGCAGGCCATGTAAGGGAACAGAGCAGGGCCAAACTCCCACTGTGCAGGGAAGTGGCACGCCGTGCTTCACGCCACGTCATGCCCAAATCGTGGGCTGAAAATTGTTGTTTTGCTGATAGTCATGGCTTTTAAGCCGAAAAAGAGAAAGGAATAGAGTAGATTTAAAAAAACCCCCAAACTGATGTTTATGTGTCTAAAGGAGTAGGGGAATATCTGGAGTAGGTTGTGATTTTGCACTCTCGTTCCAGGGAGCAGAGGTATAACATGTGTTGCCTTCCTGCATGCCACAGTATAGGTTTTTCATGCTGTGTGTCGATATCGATCCTTCCTATTCTAACACAAGATGCTTTCAGACACTTTGAAGATGAGTTTGTATGTTTGTGTGCTTGGCTTTGCATATATGGATTGCATAAATAAGAGTATGAAGAAATTGCCCTGTTGTTTGGGCAGAGGTGCTTGAGTAAAAGCGTAGACGAGATGATAGAGCTTCAACAGTGCAGAGAAGTAGCCTATAAAAGATCAATATCAACCTAGAAATCTTTCTTTCTCTAGCACATAAAAGCAAACCTGAAGTCCTTGTTGCCTTTGCAGCGTCGTCACTTGCATAACATCTTTCCTTCTAGGTCTGGGGAAGCTCTCATTTGTCGGTATTATAATCAGCAGTGAAAATTGTGCTGTTCTCAGATGAAAGATTTAGGAGGCGGTGGGGAAGATGAGCAGGGTCGAACCTTCCCAGCATGTTTTACGGTGGAGGAGAACTGCAGAGATGAACCTTCCCAGCATGTTTTAATACTATGCAACAGAGAGGAGCTCATGTCAGAGCAAAACCAGCTGGAGATGGAGACAGGTAAAGGTACCACAGCCCTGGTTTCGCACAGCCCAGCTTGCCCACAGCCGCTGAGGAGCGGGTGGTTGCATGTGCCCCTCCAAAATGGGGCAGTGGCCATGCAGTGAGAGCAGGGAGGGAGCCCAGCGCTGTGCCCAGGGGACTCGCTGCTAATTTGGAGCAGAAGTTGGGAGAAGAAAACGCTGCCAATCCCCTGATTTGCCCAAAGCAGCAGGGCAGTAATTTAAAAGATGTTGGCAGTGCTTAGGAAATCAGGCGAACACCGGCCTCTGATGCTCTGATGAGTAGAGCAATCAGTTCGAACAAACACCGACAAAGAGGAAACTGTGAGCGTAAACACTTTTACACACTCCGAGAGCCCAACCTGATGAAGTTTCCCCAAGCATGAATAAGAAATAGCTCTAGAAGTCAGCAGAGCACTGTAAAACCTTTGTAAAACCCGACATGAGCCCCTCTTTGCAGATCCTGCCTGGATGATTCATGGATATTTCCCTGGTACCTTAAAGAGTCAGGTCCTCTGTGGGACGTAGCCATTTATTCTGAGCCTTAAGTGATCATGGGGATCAAGTCTGAGTACAAACCTTTACTGGAAATGCTTCCCACAAGGAAAGGTTTAGCAATGCCAGAATTGTGGACATAAATATTTCAAGATAAATAGAAGGCCAGTACTTCAGTGAAATTTCCTAGTTGCTCAGGACATGCAGATGTCAGAAAAAAAGATGTCGGAGTAAATTTTAGCATGAATCTGTTTCTAAAAAGAAAGGCAAGTTTCAGTGCCATTTACATTAATCTTTAAGAAACACTAGTCTGTTGTCCAGTCATGTGAAACACAGGCTTAAAATCTATGCTTTGTACTTACTGTTATAAATACCTGAAACACTCAAATAATAATTTTTGATAAGCAGAAGAATTAATTTCATTACATAAAGAGACAGTGCACATCCTCACAATGCATTCCTCATAAAATAATGGTAATGCACTGGTTATTTTCATATTGGTGGTAGCGGAATGCGTGTTTATTTCTAATCCAATTCCAAATATAAATGAATTGTTTTGAAGGTTGGATAAATCAGCCCAACGGACCAAGGCAATTATGGTAGGTGAGCAGTGCGTTACTGGCAAAGAGAGATAACAAACACAGCAGGGACCAAAAGGGTGATGAGAGGGACCACCCGGAATTGCAGACGCTAAGGGCTGGCAAGTGGTTTCCCACCGTTAAACCCGGCAAGTTAAGAGACGGTGTCAAGCTTCAAAATCAAGCCTTAGAAATGAGCTGCTATCGATTAAAATAGGGTGGGTTTTTTTTCTGAAAACAAGTCTCTTGCTGTTCAGACCTTCCTGTGTATTTTGCTTTCCACCTCTTGCAACCAGAGAACCGTGACTAAACAAATCAGCAAGTTGCTGAAGGCAACCGAGATTAGAGAAAGGAAAAGATGTAGCTGCATGGTGACAGCTGATGAGTTTAGCCATGTTTGTGTAGTGTTTTAAAAGCATGTCGTGAAGAATTGGAGGCCGGCTCACAAGGCAAATTTCATTTTTGGTCCATGCAAGTTTTCACCAACGTACTTGCTGCGAATGCTGACGGTCAAATCACTGCTCCGAAATGTGTGCCAGAAGCTGTTGTTGCTGGTTAAGAGTCCCCCACAAAGACAAATGAAGAGATAGTCTCACACGCAAGAGGTTAGTAGGAGCGGATGAAAGGCAGGAAGCTGTGATTTGATGCCAGATGTCTGGGACACTCCGTTGACTTCTCAATTGCCTGGACTGTGTAACATGGTGAGGTCAGATCTGGGTTCTGCCCAAGCACCTTACCCAAACAGCACGATGCGAAGGGGACGCTCAGCGTGTGTTGGGCAGCTGTAGGATTTCTGGCTGTGTCAATGGCTTTGTAAGGGTCTTGCCCTTGAAAAGTGAGATTTGGCAAATTTTTGGTAGCCTGTGCATGTCAATCAACCAATGATTGAATCAGTTGCAGAGTATCGGGATGCTGTCCCTGCTGTCGCCAAGCTCTTGCACTCCTTCACTGTGACACTGAGATATCACACAGTGTGAGGAGGAACATGTTGAATAGTGAAGGTAAAAGGGTCACTGAGTGTGGGGGTTGTCCCAAGCGGTTAAACTCTGTTGACGAGAAGTGCAAGAAAGCTGGCCTTGCCATTGCAGCTGTGTTTTCGTGAAAATCGGTGGCTGCATATCCCATGCGTGGCTCCCACCTTCCTTCTAATGTTTCAGCTTCTCCCAGTCTCACAGATACATGCATGAGAGCCAGAATGAATCTGTTTTCCCAGCTACGTCAACTGAGTTGTTTTCCACAAACTTCACCTCTGTCTCGTGGATCCAAGAGTAGATCTGCATCCTTACATTTAATTTAGTCAGCCCCTGGGTTCATTTGCTGGTAGCTAAGACTGGACGCAAAAGAAAACTGCATTTCCAGGGCTCTTCTTGTCTAAATGCTTCTTTTGCTCTACATAGCCAGTGCCCTGGGACTGCTGAGAAAAGCAGGGGCGCAGTCAATGTCTAATTGTAGTAACTGCAACACAGCACTAAGTATTTATGTTGGCAGTTTTCAGAACAAGTTGCTGCTTAACATGAGCCTAAAGAGGCTTACTGGGGCAGCTGAATCGTTTTGAAGCCACTTCTGGCTTAATCCAGCCCATGGGAAGATGTGTCCAAGTTCTGCTCATGTCAGACCTTGCTGGGCAGTCCAGTCCTTTCTGGCAGGTGGGAGAAAATCAACCAGTCACTTAAGGCGTGTATGGACAGCAGAGATCGGGATCAGGGACACCTGAACTGCCTGGATATTTGCTCCCATTTGCAGCATTTTCTTCTCTTGTGCACTCTACTCTAGACCATCCTCATCCTGGGAGGATTTCCTAAGGCTCTTTGCAAGAGCTACTTCTCAGTGCTTCTGACTGATAATGGAAAGAATCTACATACGAAAGGAAAATCCTTGAAATAAATCCATTTGAGATGTTGAGTTGACTTTCAGCATTCAGGAATCAACGAGTTTAAATGACTCACTGAAAGAGTGCCCAGCCCTGGACATCTCCAACAAATAGGTTTCAGCTTTGTTTTTAGAGGCTCCAGAAAGCACCAAAATATCAGCTTTGTTTTTAGAGGCTCCAGAAAGCATCAAAATATCAGCTTTGTTTTTGGAGGCTCCAAAAAGGACCGAAATAAGAAGGAATGTCCAGTGTCATAAGACAATAGGATTCATTTCTGGAGATCAGTGACGCTGAAGCACTCCCCAAATACTGCTAATTCCTGCTCCTTAGGGTTGCCAGGCTGCTTTGACCTGGTAGTTTCAGCCTCGTCCCCGTCCTTGGGGGCTGAATTATTTTCTAGCTGCCCCCTGCAAATTTGTAGGGCCTTGTGGCCCCAGAAAGAACTACTGGAGGCACTCTGTTTGAGGCAAAAGGCAAAAAGAATGGACAAGTGTCTGAGGGAAAAGTCTGATATGTTTATGTTTCAGTAGGTGGCACTCCTTCCTCTGCCTCAGGGACTGGCATGACTTTTGGGTGCCTGGCAGAATAGCGGGTAGCATCCCACTAGTGAGACATGATGGACTGTAATTTGAGTTGGTTACAGCATCCTCTTCGCCAGAGGTCAGCTTGTGTGTGTGCTGCTTTCCTCTAAGACCTGACTGTACTTTTAGTGTTTCTTTCCTGACATTGCAAAGATGTTGCTAGGAATACGCACATCGGGAACGCATTCAGCTTCGCAAGCAGCTGAGTGCCAGCAGTCCTGCAGGTCACACACCTTCCCAAACCCACACGAAACCCTGACTGGCAGAGAAACACATTGCAAAATCCTAATGGTTCATCTTTCTACCACAGGCTCATCTGCTTCCATAGATATTTTGGGAAAAGAGTAAGGACTGGATTAGGTAAGGGAGGGAAAAAGTGCTTCCAGGAGGAGGAAAATGTTTATGTATGTACTCAATGACACATCTCCAGCTTCTCTGTGCTGTCCTGGCCGGCTGTAGCAAGGTGACATTTGCCTGTCAGTGATCCCGCTCGCTACCTGAGCTTTGACTGGTGAGCCCAGGGGGATGTTTGTAGAATAGAGAGCTTTCAAATATGTTTTTAGCTTGGAAGATGGCAGCTGAGTGGGCGCATTTGGTGACAGATGATCCTTGAAAGGTTTAGAAGCGAGAGCTGTTAAAACTGAGGAGCTGTGCAGAGAGGCAATATTGTGAGTACACCAGAGCCTGTCTGAAGGGAAGAAACATCCCTGTTCCGTGTGATTCCCATCAGCAAGCCCCAGCATGCGATGTTTTGGGGCAGAGAGGATGCTGTCTGCAGATGCTCTTTTTTTCTTTCTTTTCTCTCTCTCTCTCCCTTTTTTTTTGTCTTCCTGCTTACTTGACAGCCAGGCACAGTATTGCAGTGGCCAGATCAGAAAAAGGCTTTGGGACGACCATAGCCAAAGGCTCCCTTAACAAACAGCTTTGCCCCATCCTCCCTTGGGTCCTTCCCTGCCATTCTTCTCCCTAAAGCTCTTTCTTTCTGTTAAGGGAATCAGGAAAACAAAGCAGCTGCTCTGAGAGTCAGATTTGCTTTTTTTATTGGGAACTTGAAGTTGAAAGGAATGAGATCAGAGGCCTTATTTTTATTGGAGTGGGGAGGTACCCTGGGATCTTCGAGATTACACACCAGTCAGTACCAGGAAAGTCTGAGGTACGAAACACAGGGAGGAGATTTGTGCTCACCCAACGGTTTCTTTGGGAGAGCAGCGAACAGCCAAAAAAAGGCAACTGCTGGCTGCCTTCCTGGGGCAGAACCCAGCTGTCAGGTTGCGAAGCCCTTTGGTCTTATGGAAATCTGCTTGCCACCTGCGAATAAATGTTGTCTTTGGATATTGACAGCTAAATTCCTCATCGGTTTTATTTCCCATAATTGCTCATGGTTCTCTTGGGATCCTTTGTAATCCAGGTACTGTTGTGTCAGTCCCAGGCTGTGCATCTCTAAGGCATCAAGTAATGTAACTTTACCACTTGTCATGAAGAAATTACACGCAAGTTTTTCCCCCAGGGCTGTTATTCTTTTAAAGCCTGCTGAGCTTCAGTTAACTGTATCGCCATCTCTCTTGTCCAGAAGTTGGTATCCTGTCTGTAGGGAGGAAAACAATAAAACTTTTAAAATGCCTGCTGAATGCTATTAAAATATTTTATTTATTGTTGACTTCTAGTTTGGAGGCGGCAAGAGTGCATCTATTTAATGCTCGTCTTCTTTAAAATGGAAATGTTCAGAAGATATATAGTACTTTTGTCCCTAGTGAGTTATGCAAGATTGAAACGCAATTAAAAAAATGCTGTCTGAAATTAAAACTCATTGGTAACCCATGAAAACAACTGGGGGACTTTGCTTTTGTGCCTGGCACATATGTATCAAGGGAACTGAAAACCAAAGTGTTTTGCATAACCTTTTTTTATTTTCCTGTGCATCTCAAAAAATGCAGGAGGTATCAAATACTTTGAAGAACCTGCAAAGCCTCATGCTTATGAGGAGAGGCCAGACCCTCTCAAACAACAGTGTGGAGCAGGGAGCAGTTATAATTCCTCATCTGTTCTTTTTTTTTTTTTTTAAATAAAAATTTATTTTATAAAGACCATCTGCAGGTTGAAAGCTGGAATTTTGGACTCAGACAAGCACGAGTATGTAAGAATAAAAATTAAAAAAAACCCCCAGAACAACTCCCAAATCAAAAAATCTCAGTTCCATAAACACGGTCTCTGCCTCGATGTATCATTTCTCACTAATGCTGGAATGAGAGGTCTAGGGCAGATACAAACACGTAGGTACTACCCACCTCCAAAAAATGTATCCGTGGCTGCATCCTCCCTCTCTCCTCCTCAAAGCAAACTCCCAGAGAGGGAACTGCAGCAGCTGCTTCTGTTGCCCTGAAAATATTGAGGCATGGCACTGTGCTGTCCGGTGCCCTAGTGCTTTAGAAGCTCTTACGGAGTGGCTGGCTGGGCTGGGGGGCAGTTACCCCCCAGATGGTGCAATTTTCTCAGGAGCCACCCAAACCCAGCTATTTTCTTGCCCGCAGATCCCTCTTTCTGCCCTGGAGCCACCTTGTACATCGCGGCCCCTTCCAGAGTCTGGAAAATGCAGGCAAGACGAAAGAAAACAGCCATTTGGCTCTGAGGGCTCAGCCGATGTGGCTCATTTATTTTATTTCGTTGTTTTTGTGCTGCGGACCCGTGGACTGTGTGGCATAGGTAGAGGCGGTGCGTAGCAGTCTGTCGGCACACAGAAAATCCTCGTGCGTGAGGCATCGTGCTCGCACGCCAGGAAAATCCTGTCTTGTTTGGTATGGCAGAAACTGGCTCACGCTTTCACGTGGGTACTGGGGCTACACAGAAAGTCTTTCCTATATTTTAAGTTAGGGTGGCTTTTTTTTAGTGCTCTAAGACCCATACGCCCTACCTCCAGGCTTTTCATGCAGGCGATGTTCACGTTAAAATCTGGGGTTTTGGAGCCTAAATCTTGCTGAGACTGAGCAGGAGCCATGCCAGGCACTGGCTTGTGCTTTCGCTCAGAAAAGACAATAAAAATTGGCTATTAAAAAAAAATTACAAAACAAAACAAGGCAACAACAGCAAGAAGAAAGTAAACGGGAGCTAACCCGG
>NW_009708607.1:0-735 GCF_000703405.1 Apaloderma vittatum | reverse complement strand
AGGCATACATTATGAGTATATCATCCCGGGAGACAACGCCATTAGTCCTCAGTTGCTTGCTCACAGGAGGCCAGGTAAAATGCCACTATTTCCTATTATTAAACCCATTTCATTACCAGCAAGCTAATGGAGTAATTTGTACCATTAAATTTAGTGTAAATGCTGTCATGCTGAGAGAGAAGCTGTACAGATTTGGTAACTTGTGAATTAATACTAGCAAGAATTATTTAGGCTGTAGCAGGGAATCTGGTCAATATTTCTACTTTCAGTAGCAGTTTTGGTGTTCAAACGTTAACCATGGCTTTGCATGAGCTGGACTGCTGTAACCACGTCTCAGAAATTAAATGGAACATGATGTTTTTTCCTTCCGAGTTTGAAATAATTTAAAACTACCCTTCGCAGTTGCTCTTTCCCGACTCAAGAGGATCAAACACAAGAGCTGTTGCCTTCCCAGGCTAGAATCTACTCCTAGAGCTAGAGCTCGTGCTCCTCACTGAGCTGTGGATGTGTGCTGGGAGTACTGGTGTATACACAGTTCTGAAGGACAGTAGAAATCTTGCAGGCAGGTTTGGTTCTGCTTTCGATGTTCCTGCCTTGCCGTAATAAATTTCTGAGCATGTTTGCAGTCTGTTCGTATTGGGGGGCAGCTGTGCTGTGACATCGGGAGGCATGGAATATACAGAGCCTGGTGCAACACCAAAAGCTTTGGGAAACTTTGACAGTGTGTTTGGAGAT
>NW_009708606.1:9013-40711 GCF_000703405.1 Apaloderma vittatum | reverse complement strand
CCAGCCTCAGCCATTCTGGGATTCTGTGAAAGGTGAATGACTGCTCTGCCCTGTCATGAGCTGGAAGTAAAATGGAGCCTCCTTGCACCCATCTTCAGTCACTTCTCTGCGGCAGCGTGTGTACTGGGGAGGCTCATCCCGCGCTGGGCCAGGCCTCACTCACCTGTGCAGGATCGAGGACATGGCTCACCCGTGTCCGAGGCCAACCTTGGCCGAATTTCACCCACGTGATGGGTAGATACTTAGGTGCTATAAGAGGAATTACAGGAATCTAACTTCCTTAAGACAAATATCAGTGGTAGGAACAGTTTATTTTCTCAGTAATTTTCCTATTAGAAATGAGTGTTACTGAAAGACTCAAGTGAATACAAAAGATAGCGGTTTTCTTGCTGTGTACGACAAGTATACATTTTTTTATATACTTTCTAGGTTTTATTTATAAAATAAGGTTTGTCGCTCCTTCAAAATAAATACATGCGATTGTTATACACAGATTTTCAGTTCAAGTTGGGCATTTCTTTATTCTAGGGCAGCACGCTGGCAAGTCCTGTGCTGTGAACAAACTCCTATAACAAACGCAGGTCTCACGTTTGGCCTGTGAGTATAGGTCTCTCCTTGTAGGCAGGAGAGTCTTGTTTCTAAGATAGGCTCCTCCTCCTACCTGAAAAATTAAGAAAGCCCTTGTGGCTTTGGCCTTGCCCTTGATATTCAGTGTCAGTTCACATTAGTTTTGATTTATCTGCTGCTCTTTTAAGTGGCAGCATGCACTAGATTTCAAAGTTTGGACTTTCAGGCGTTTATCACAGTGAGGAACTATTCAGAGTAATATGAAGATAGGATAACTTCCAAGGCTTAGAAACTTTGTGGAAAAGGACCCCGGGGGCAAGTTAAACACGAGTCAGCAATGTGCCCTTGCAGCAAAGAAGGTTGGGCTGTGTTGGCAAGAGTGCAGCCAACGGATGGACGGAAGGATTCTTGTCTTCTCTTTGATGCTTCTGTACTGCATCTGGAGTACCATGTCCAGTTTGGGCTTGGCAGGGCAAGAACGAGATTGATATAACGGAGTCCTACAAAGGGCTACCAAGACGTTTATGGGGCTTGAGCACATGATGTACAAGGAGAGGCTGAGAAAAATGGGGTTGGCACGGCTCTGAGTAATTTCCCACCTCTTTGATTCTGTGCATCCACCTCTTGACAAATTGCAAGCCAGACAATTTCAAAAGGGGTGCAGAGGAGGGAATTTTGGGGACGATTTGTTCAGGGACTTTGGAGATACTTGGAAGTCCCCATGGGTACAGGGTGGAAAGATTTGCAGTTTGGCTTTAGGAAAGAGAAAGTCCTGGCAGTTTTCACACAGTGTAGATCCCTGCTGTCTGCCTGAATTAGCGCAAGCTTTGGGATCTAAGACCCAGAGCGCTTCTGTGAGCAGAAGATGAATAGCAGTGGCAAAGCTCTGGCTGTCCTCAGTTGGTTCCAGGTGTGAAGAATTCCTCTGCGTGAAATTCCAAGGTGGGACAGCCCATCTCTGCAGTGTACTGCTAGCATCATTACATGAAGATGTATTCAACATGGCAATGCTATGAAATATAGTTAAAAGTATGAAAAGGCAAACTTTACTTTGTTCATAAAACCTGGATTTTAACAACGGAATGTTGCTTTCTCAGCGTTTATGAGTATAAAGTCATTTGTCTCCTCCTAGTATTGCTGGTATTTGTTTCTGTGGATGACAGGACTTACAGGACTGTTTCTTTCAGCAGCAGTGCCAGTGCACACCAGTTAGGTGTTGCTCAGCGTGTAGCCTCAAGCTTTTCCCAGTCGGATCACAGGAAAAATCAGAGACCTCCTGGTACAGGACAGAAGGACCATCTGTGAAAGAAATCTAGAATGCAGAGGTTTTTCTTTTTTTTTTTTCTGAGATAAAATCTAGAGACTGAAAGAAGTACGATTAGTATTGTCGGCAAACTTTGAAGAAATGGAAAATAGGGGTCTCTTTCCTATATTAGACCTTGTCCATACAATATAAACCCATCAGTTTGTTTTAATTGTAACAGCAAAGTTCAGTTATTAGAACAATTTTCCCATGTCAAGGACAACAAATGTTTGGGATTGTCAAAAGCTTCTTCTTCAACCTTTCCTTTGGGCTCTGTTTTCTAAAAGTGATCAGTCTCATCTGTTTCAATTCTGATCAGGGTATCATATATCATCCTCTGCCCCTTTTTTCTATAACAATCATTTTAGCTTTTCCACTCTTAAATTTTAGCATTTATCAATACATGAAATGCTGCTTAAATGTTACTGTATCATTGATCACTGCAATATAATAGGTATTTAATTTAATAACTTAGGGTAATAATGGTGATGAATAGCTAAAGGATATCTAGTACTTATGAAAAGAATTTTGTGGCTCTATTAAATCCAGTGAACATTTTATGATTTATTGCTTATACTGAGGCAGTTGATACTGCAGTGAGAAAACAGGCTCCCGAGATTCCTACTTTTTGTAGATTTGTTGCTTGCGTAACAGAGTAGTCTAGAACTGTGATCGCTGACAGATTTTATTAATGGTGCGGTAGTGCATTAAAGCTTGCAATGCAAGTGTGCAGTCCCGTAATTGATTTGGAAAGAAGAATATTTTGAGTGCATTTGTGATCTCTATGGCAATTTTTTGGATGATCCTCCTTATGCAGTCTAAGCCTTCCTAATAAAGGAGGATGATGGCTGTGTTTCAATCTGCATTAAAAAAGGGGGCTGTTGTTTTTATCTGTGTATGAGGAGAGACTCTGCCCTGATTTTATTCAGACTTCAGAGGAGGCCTCTTTGCGGAACTTTGTGTGAGGAGCTGAGAGTGAGAAAGAGCACTAGCACTAACCTCTCTAAAATGCTGCTTAAAGGCAAGAGCCCGCTCAGTGGTAGAACAGATCTAGGACAACAGCATTTTAACTCTAATTGATTAATCTTTTTATGTCTGACAGTGGATTTCTTTTTGATCATGACAGTGTTGAGCAGTGCAAACGGAGAACTGAACACACTGGCATTCACCGTGCAAATCTGAGCATTGGCTTGTTGAAGTTGTTTGTCCTGTTTGTTCTAATTCCAAAGATGAGGAAAAGCTTGACTGAACTTAGAGGAGTTTCCGCTGGCATCAAACTCTTTTGGTGTTGGTGTGTTGTCACTTTTCATTTGAATCTTTTTGCATTGATGCTACTGTAGAGGAGCTGGGAGAGCCGAGTCAGGAGGTCTGGCTCGTTTTCCTTAGAAGTCCATAAGAAGCAGGATTTTGAGCAACTTACTCTTCCAGACCAAGCTTTGCTGTTGGATTTTTTTGCAGGAAGGAGCTTAAGACGGGCGTTGTGTTTCAGAAGTACACAATGTCACTTGATGCTGCTTTTTGAATGTCAAGAGTCTGTTGCTGTTTTAAAGCTTTAAGAATATTTAATTTTCTAAACCTGTGCCATTCATTTTCAATAGAAACATTAATTTTATACATATTTTTGCAGGTATATAAAGCTATTAATGAATGTTAGAATGATAACTTAGAGGCTGCGAGTATGAAGATATACTTGTCTTGCATTCCTAACCACGCGCAGTATTTTCTTAGTTCACAAGCAGCTCATGAAGCTTTTTTTGGAAGGAAGATGACTTGAGATTCTTCTTAAACACAGGCTGTTGTGAGTAGCATTGATGAATACAGCTAGGACACTTAAAAATGTAATATTTTGCATTAGGAGTTTATTTGTTTTTTTAGCCTTAGGTGAAAAGTAGCAGCACAGGGAAATGATGGATGACCTTTGTTAAGTTACAACTTTTGTCTTGCTGGGTTTAGTCACAAATTCACGGTTAGAAATACCAGGGAGGTTGGGGTTTATTTTTATTTTTCTCTGAAAGGTCTATAATGTGCATGATTTTCATTAATCAAAGTGATTTATTATGTTTCCAGTTTCTCTAGTTGCTCCATCATTGCTCAGACTACAATCTTATACGGCAATTCTCATTTCCCAGGGAAGTGTATTTAGAGCTTAAAATGTCATGTATTTTTCCTCAGTGACTATTAAACAAAGCCCCCACATACAGAGAAACCCATGTGACTTCAGCTTGGCTATTCCTGTGTAAAAAATAACTACAAAATAAAAATAACAAAAGAGTGTATTGTTTCTGCTCTGCTAGGTATAGCAGAGGTCTAGAAATTCCTTAGACAAATAGGTTGTTGATGGGCTGGATGAGCAAATGATTAGAGAACTACATATATCTAGGATGGCCTGGTATCTTCAGGTAATAAATTATTTTCAGGCTGGATAGATTTTAGCTTAAAATATATTTAGTACTCAGCCCAGAGTTTCTTGCTATACCGGTCATCTCTTCCTTTGTCATCAGTTTGTTTGAGTTTAGACACTAGTTTTTACTTTCAGGCTAAATGTAGGATAAATAAAATAATTAAATATGCTTGTTCTTTTCACTTATTGACTGTTTCTGACTAGGATTTTACAGCAAACAGCATCAGCGTTGTTACATACGGTCTTGAGCCTTGTCAGACTCATATGCCACAGCGTGTCGCTGTGAACTAAGGCCATCTAGGTGTACTTGATTATTTTTTCAGGAGGTAACTTTGGTTAGAAGCAAATCTGTCTACAGAAAAGTTGCTCAGAAGCTCTGTTGCTGTGTCACTAACTGTTTAGATATGGGATAGATTAACTTGGGAATCACAATCTCTAAGAAACAGGCTAGGCTTTGAGCACCTACCAGTTTTCAATATTACTACTAGCCTTGCCAAAGAAACTTAATCTTGCTAAAATTTGTTTTGCAAGGCATGGGCTGTGCAGTTTTTTTTTCTCCCTGAGTTGAACTGCAGCACCCTTTTACTCGCTATTTGGGTTTACAAATGTGAATAGAACAGGGAATAATATTCAAGTTGTTGCTTTCAGAACTTGTTTCATTTTGCGTATACGAGTTTATATTCCCGCTCAGTCCCCATGTGTTGCCTGGTCTAGTCGAGAGGTGGCGTCCCTGCCCATGACAGGGAGGTTGGACTAGATGATCTCCAAGGTCTCTTCCAGCCTAGGCCAGTCTAGGATTCTATGATGTATTAGCTACATGACATTTGTGTTGTGCCCAAGCCATGATAAACTTGTGTAATTCCCTGTATTACATCAAATACATTATTTGAGTTTCTGGTTTAAAGATTTTTTAAAAAATCAAATAGAAATTTTATAAGCATGTATCAGTTGAAGTTGGGTTGGCTTGTCATCTTAATCTGTTACACAGTCGTTTCATCCTAGCTGTCCTCTGGAGGGAGGTAAAAGCACTTGTGTCTCCTCAGTAGTACCTACCTCAGTTCAGACATCGGCTTCTGTCCCCGTTAGCAATTAAGTTTGGAGCAGTAGCGCTGTTTTGAAGGGAATGCCGTGATTATTTCAATTTAGTTTGTGTCGGTTCCGTTCTTAAAGCAGTGTTTGCATGTATGAATTGGAAAAGTAAAAGGAAGCCAGCAGCTCTGCTCCAAATGAATTTGGAAGGCTCATGAGACCATTAGGTTCTGAATCTGCCCACGGGAGCTCTGGAGAGGTGATAGGAGCAGTCGGACCTCCCACTGGAGATGCTTCCTTACCCCGTGAGTGATCACATCCCTGCATGCAGGCAGCATTGGATGGGGCAGCTGTAGGAAGAGTCTGAAAACAAGGAAGTCTGGCCCAGGACCCTGCTCACTCCACGGTGCCAGAAGTTGGCTGGAAGGACAAGGTGTGCCGGGGGTCGGAGCAGCTGGAGCACTGCCAGGCCCTCTTCTTTCCTGCAAGCGTACTGAGGTGCTGTGTTTGCCACACTCACTTCAGCTGAAGCGAAACAGGCAAAGATCTGTGGGATAATGTTACACTTTCTGAAGTTCACTTGTACTGCTGGGTTTGTAATATTTTAGCGTGATGCTCCATCTTCTGGAGAAGGGGTGACATTCAACAGGCTCAGAATGTCTCATTGGCTTCTCTCTATCTAAAAATGGAGTCTTAGAGGGTTTCTGTTAGAAATTTGTTTGCCTGTCATCGCATTGTCTTACCTCCTTTCCTACTATACGTGTTTTTTTGAGCCTCATTAGCCAAACATTTTTTTGTTTGTTTGCTTGGTTTTTTAGAGAAGTCTCTAAAAATAGCAATGGAATTTTCCCCTTTATATGATCTTTCTAGCCAAGTGTTTTAGTGATTGCAAGATGTTTTAAAAAGTGCCAGAGAGTTTTGAATTGGCATTAGTACGAAAGCTGATGTTTGTCAGTTTGCAGTCAGTTCAACCAGTCATGAAATGTGCAAGAAGAAAAAATAAGCATAACTAAAAACACAGACATAGGCTATCGATTAACGAGTCAGTGTTACCACTACCTCCAGCTTCAGGGACCAGATCCCAAGAATTTTATCAGTTTTGTAGTGAAAATTTCACCTCTGACCACAGACCTAGGTCTTGAAGTTTAAAGGGCTTAAAGTCATTTTTCTAAAGTTAAGCTGATCCTCAGAAGCCCAAACATCAGCAGCTGATTCCAGAATTCTGATACATTTATAGTGGTCTGCCCTGCTGTATAGGGAAACTAGAAACAGTAACAAGGTCAGTTCTTAGGACATGAATCTGATGGAAAGAACGTTTTAAATGAAATGGAATGCAGTTCCTAAATGCTACTGTAATTCACCTGGGCTGAAGAAAACCCATAAAATCCTGAAGCAAAAGACTAAAATTAATTTTATAATAGTAGACACAGGTAGTTCTTAACATTTTACAAATCAGTATTAAAAATATGCAGTGGTACTCAAGGCCATATTCAAGTGCCTTTTTTTTATGCAGAAAAGCACGTGCCAGTTGGCCACAGAAGAAAGAAATTTAGGTAAAAGGAAAGAATTGGATTCTGGCTCACAATTGTAGGCAGCTTACAGCTTAGACAGCTCACAATCTTAGACAGGTCTGACAGTGTGGGAATCTGAAACTGGTAACAATAACTTGCTAAAGGACTTAGGCAAAATAACTAAAGTGCCTGATGTACCTAAGTTTTCTTTTGACTGAATCTTGCAAATTTGCCTGTCCTGTAATGTATTGACTAATGCTGGCTGTGATATCATCACTTTTGGATTAAGTTTTTTTCTCTAGTCAGAAAATGTGAGTTTCTATCCTCCCCCTTCCTCGCTCTTAGATTTTGGTACAAGTTTCTTCAGATTCAGAAGGTTGCTTGCAATATTGCTGACATTGGATAGTTGGTTTGATTCTTGGTCTGTGGTGAGGTTACAGCCCAAGAACCTTATTTAATTTTGCTTAATTTACTATGAAAATAGAGACGATATGTCTGGTGTGCTTAAGTCCATAGTACTACTTCAAAGTGTTAATGCTTTTTGAACAGAACGGAGCAGCTAGCCAGGAATGGGTTTCTGCTGTGGCTTCAGTCACGTGGCTTTTTGGGTTTTGTCTTTGATAGAAAAAACAGACTTGGCTTGCGTGAACATTGTGTGGCTGTATGGACCAGGTCTGGAAAAATGGGCTTTGTTTCACATGAACCTTACATTCATAAATCAGGGCATAGGATGTGTGTTCTTGACTTTCATTTTTAAATGCAGATCATTGTACTGTCTTGTCCTGTCTTATGCGTCCCTTACTACTCAGAGCTTCCGTGCTGCACATGTGTACTGTGCTTCAAATGCATGTTAATTGAATACCAACTCTAATGATGAAAAGGCTATTGAGAATATAAACACTACCTACTACAGGCTGTTCTGGACCTACACTTCTATTCTTGACTTGAGTTTAGCTCAAAAATTTTCCGAAGCCATGTTTAGCCAGGCTACTAATTGGAGGTAAATTCTGACCCGCTCTTGGGAAAAACCTGCAGAATAATTGAGATTCCACTAATAGTTCCATCAGGTGGTGCAATTGCTGCATGGGCTGGATATAAGATTTTTCTTCAAAGGCTGGAAGCAGGGAGTAAATGGAGTCATCCTCTTATTTTACTGAAAAACAGCTCAAAAAAAATCCACTCTGCAACATAGAAAATAAATTTAATGTCTCACATAGGGAGCGCTTGTTCTGAAATAGTATTTACAGCAAAAGATGATCTTAACAGTCAAGAATGAACCAGCAGAATTGCCCGAAGATTGAAGGTGCTAGTAAGCACTCTTTACATCAGGAACGAAGACAGCATTCAGCATCCCCAAAGAAATACAGTCACTTAGATGAACATTTACATCTTGCTGAAATTAAAAGTACTGAGGTATTTTCTTGTGTAGGAGGAAAGGTATAAAATGATAGTGGAATAGTTTTGCATAGAAGTTATAAATTTGTGTAGCTTTTATTTTAAAAAGACAATCAGAAGGAGGTATGAAATAGCCTGGCATCATGTGAGACTTTTTTTCAGAATTTTCTCAGATACCTTATACTAAAGTTTGTCATTGTGCAAAAGAGTTAGATAACCCACGGAGCTAAGTAAAATAATTCTAAAAATTGTTTCCCGACAGCACCGGGCAGCAACCAACCAGGGGAAAATAAAAAATTGCAGAAAATCTGAGAACCCTTCTTCCACTGAACTCCACGTCTCTAGGAGAGAGTATGAGCATTTTTGTTTTCACCTGTCATGAAGTGGTGACTTTGGTAGAGCTGTAGAGAGGGTGATAGGCCGTTGGTTCTGAGCGCTCCTGTATGAGCTGCACAAGCTCAAGTCAGCTGCCACCACTTCGGGCTTGTAGTTTTTGTCACTTTACTATGTAGTGTCTGTAGGAAGAGTGTATATGGCTGCCAGCATCTGCATGTCAGAGCAAAAGTGGATGCTTAAATAGGACTAATAATTGTGAATCTACACAAACTGCAAAAATATACTTTCCAAATAAAGAGCTGGCAGATGCAAGCAAATATATGAAGATTAGTTGGGGAGTGAAATCTTGTTCTAACATTAGGGGACATTTGAAGTATTCCTACAAAGAAAATATCCAGCTGTTCTCCTTAACTATAACAAATTGCACTAACCGCAAAAGTCCAGTTCAGTGTGGTGTGAATCTTTGATAAGAAAGTGTATTTGATTTTTTCTCCTTATCTCTTGGAGGGAAGAAGACGGAGAAAGAAAGTAAACTCGAAATGTTAAGTAGGAGAGTAGGATTTGAATTGCACAGTAGCCCAGTACAGATCTTTACCTAATGTATTTGCCTGTCAAGCATCTCAGTTAGAATTAGTGCTGTTGGTATTTAACAGGCAGTAGGTGTCGTATAGTAAGCCAAGAGGTGAGAAATGAAAAGGAAATAAGCCAAGAGGTCATGGTAGAATGCTGATAAATAATTTAACTGTTGCCTACCAACTTTTAACTTTTTGGTCTCAATTCTTAATCCAGGTCTGGAATAGCACAAAGAGATCTAAGGGAGAATGGATTGAAAAAACTGTATTGATTAGCCAGATTAGAAAGTGAAAATAATTCTTTCTAATGATGGAGTGTCCTACATGAATTTGTAGGTTATGGATATTTGTTTCAAAACTTAAGAAAACTTATCGCATCAGAAAGTCAGTGGTGAAACTAAGTAACCTTCCTGGAAATTTTGCTAAATAGCATAATTTTACTTAATTGTTTTATTTCTACGTTTATTGATTACCTTCCATAATTCCATTACTTGCTTTAAGAGCACTTCCAGACCAGATAACTTATGATTTCCTAGAAAGTCCCATTTATTACCTTTCACAAAAGCACAGCACTAAGCTTCTCTCTACTTCCCTTCTGGAAATAATCTGGAGCTTCCCCAGTTCTTTCAAGAATGATTAAAAAATGAATATAAATAGCTCACGGAGATCTCCAGCATATTCCTTACATGTTCTCTGGTGTATAATATCCGGTTTGGCACATTAAAGTCTTTAATGACTTGGTATTTGTTATCCTCCCTGTCATGAATGTTAAGTTTGGCATTATCATGCAAAAATAGGAACTTCTTATGTGAAATGTACTTCAAGTTCTCGTGTGAAAACTTGGATATACTCTGTAACTGCTTTATTAATATGCTTCTTTTGCCCCACGCGAGCTGCAGACAGCTGTCAGGTCTAACTAAATAAACATCAGTAGTTACTACAGTAAATTTGCACTGTGATTTTCAGTTCAAAATGTCTCTTGGATCCCACTGCTTTTTAAAAAAAAATAAGACCAGTTCATTGATTGAGCACAGTATTTGACAATTATCTTCAGGGGAATATATTCCCATACTTCCTTCATATAGGAATTCCCAAATATGAAAAAACCCAAACAAACTCAAGTGTACGCACAAGGAAGGAAACAAGTTCAGGAAAACTTGATACAAATTGTAACTCTGCATCCTAGTTTACACTTAAATGCACATAGGATGGCACACAGAAAATGGATGTCATCCCGAAAAGCTGGTATTTTCTTAGGAATTCTGACATCATTATGACACCTACAGATTAGTTGTCCACATTTTCCTGAACCAAAGGCGTTATGTTGGATTCCTGCATTACAAAATCCTGCAGACATACTTTCATTCTTTTGGACTTGGGAGACTCAAATAATAATATCTTTTCTGACCTATTCCAGTAAAAGTGTATGTTTGGTTTTAAAGCCAGGAGTCAAAATATTATGTAAGATGGACTTTGGAACTGCAGTGTTGTATAGCCAGAAGTGACTGTGCCTTTTCGCGGTGTAAAAATAGCTGAGAGTTCTTTGTGCTGTTTGTGTTGACCGCGTGCCCTTCCTTGAACTGCGGTAATGAACTGCGCTGAGCTAAGGCTCAACGACTACTGAGAATACTAATGAAAAACTCATGATGCTATTATGTCAGCTTAAAAAAAATAAGTTAATTCTCTCTGTATAATTCTGACTCCTCCATGTTCCATCTGGGCACTCCTAAACTATAATATGGAAAGTTACTTTCCCTGTCTGTGTAAGTGCACTTACATCATTTTTCTCACGTCTTCCCAAACGGAAGTCCTGAGAGCTGTTGTTACGCCAGTAGTGGATGCTCCAAGGGGCACTTGTCTACTGACCTGTCATTCTCCTAGTGACCAGCTTCCCATCTTTTCCACATACTTTGTTCGTTTGTTCTGTCTTTTGCAACATCTCTTAGTGTCGTGATAGAAGGAAATGGGAGTATGTTTGCCTTCATTTTGCAAGCACCCAGTGAGCTGCGATAAAAACATATGCTACTCAGGTGCATAAATTTCAAAATAACTATACCTCTTCCGTCTCCATTAGAGTTTAATCAGTAAAAGTCTTTTAAATTGCGAAGTTTTGGGGTTTTTGGCCACCTTCCTTTGGAGGCTGTGTATGCTATCTTTGTGCAGTAGAGGTGAGAAATAATCACTGGGATGGGGCAGGTTATTAAGAAGAGGACTTGACACTGTTCCTTAAAACCACCTGCCCAGTGTCATGTCCAGACCTGTTGGTTCAGGAGGATGTTAGCAGACTGGGGAGAAGGAGCTCGCTTTTGAGGTCCTAGAAAGTCTTCAAGTTGTTTTGGCTTATGTGGTCACAGGGAGAGTTTAAGTCTCATGGGCTCTGTCGTAGGTTTTTTTGAGTGCCTTCCTTGGGGAAGCCTAGCACTGTCCGACACACTTCAGGCTGAAGACCTTCTTCTCCTGACCCTCTCCTCGTTTTCTCAGGTTTTCATATCTTTGATTTATTGCTGTAGCTATTTCCTCTGGGTGGTCTAATCTTTCAGTCATTAACTTGCTTCCTCTGGCAATAATATCTGATAGCCATTTAAAACCTCGGGCTTCTGGCTTGGGAAATGTCACATTTGTCTTTGAAATAAAGGCCTGAACTGAAAGATTTGTGTCTCAGCTGGAAGGGACATTGTAGCTTGTCCTTAATACTGCAAGTTAGCATTAAACATCAAACCTGAGGGTAGCCTAAGTGCATGCTGAGAGTGCCTGAGCAAGTTTTGTGTATGTATGAAGTCTGACAGAGTCCAATTCATTCAAGTTTTTATTTTCTGATCACTTGAAGCTGTTAAATATGTGCTGTCACACATGTAACTACTTAACATGCACACATATAACAGCTTAAACTAATTCAACACTGCTGTGGTCCCACCTTTCCCCTTCCCTCCACGTGATGCCATCTCGTAGTCTCTCCAGGGCACCTGTGTAAAACAGCCTAGAATCTGCGCAATGCCCAGCTAGTTCAGGGACTGACGAAAAGGATATGTATTTGCTTTTTTTTTTCCCCAAGTCAGCTTTGTCGTGTCAGCGTAGAGCCAGCACCCATGTGATGGACAGACTGATAATTTAGGCCGTGGTAAGGCTGACTTACATTATCCTAGCTGGTTTGGAGATGCATGAATGACTAAGATGATCTAATAGCTTGCTACTGCTGGGAGGAAGGAAGGAGTAGTAGCTCTCCTCCCCTGCCCCCAACTAGACAAAAACTTGGCTACGTTCCTTCCCTGTTTTCATTGTCAGCTCTGGAGTTGGTGTAATGTGCTAACGAATTTGCTAACAAGGCAGAAAAATAACCTAAAATGTTAAGTACTTTGCTCTGTGCTGTGGTTTACCATACATTCAGAGTAACTCCAGAGGCAGTGCAAAAAGGGAGGAAGAAAATAAGGAAACGATACCTCTGAATGAGAGTGAACTAGTGGGTAGAGTGTAGTGAAGAAATGAATGTGAGCTTGAGTTGGGCTGGTCAGAGCTGTGACATTTGGCCTGTGGTCTTACCGAGCAGCTCAGAGTAAGTCTCAAAGCAGGTTAAAAGATCTTTTAAGCAACATGAGCAAAATCCATGTGTTACTGTGAAGTTGAATCTCAAGGCAGTAGTGTCACACAGCATTATTAGATGAGATACCTGCTGCTCCAGAAGAGTCACTCTGGCCTTTGAAGGATAAATTGATGTAGGCCCTTGCTTTTTCCTGTGTGCCTGAGTTGCTCTGAACTTGTGCGATTTGGTAGGTTATGAATTTCTGGCATCTGAAGGCTGGCTCTTGCATGATGGAGAAGAGGCAATGTGTGAGTCTAGAACAGTTAACTTGGCACTTTATACTTTGTTCAGAATTGTGTTCTGCCTGTTTTTATGTTGAGGGTGTCCCATTGCTGCTACCTTCTGTCCTGCATGTTTTTGTCTTGACCAGACATTCACGCCAGAAGTTGCAAGGTGTAGAGATACCTGGCCATCTTGCCTTGTGTAGGCTTCATTACAAAGCAGAATCAATTAGTGTGCGACTTGTATGTGGGTAAATATTGATAAAGATATTGTTGTACGATTGCAGTTGAGATGCTTTTTGGTTCTGGGAAAGCAGGGAGGACGTTAGGAGTGTGATCCCCAGGTCTTACGCTGATTTGCGTGTTACTTGGTAGAGTGGAACAATAATCCTGATTACTCTTTGATTTATAGATATTTCCCAATCCCTTCTAAGGACACTAAACAGTACAAGTAATTTACCTGCCTTTTTAAGAAGTTTTACATTCAAAAGTTGTACTCTGCTCAAAACTTTGCTAGAAGGACTTATGCCTCTTTATAAAGATTGAGGAAGTACCATGGCTGTTTGATGAATATTCTCATCTCCCACTAACACCTACATCAAAACCCTGTGATCTTCTACTAAAAAAATACCAGGCAAGTTTCATGAGAAAGGACCCCGTGAACCAGCTTGGCATGATTGGCCTGTTCACCCAGGGATCCCTGGGATCAGAACTACTTGCTTTTGAGAGCATCTGCCCTCCTTTGGCTGCAAAATCAAAGGGTCCGGGCTGTAATCCTCCCTAGGAGGGACCTGGTGTATCCCTGTCGTGTGGCCATCAAAGCACACATTGTACAGGGGCTGAGTAAGGCCAGCTCTTCCATATGGTGTCTAACAGGAAGCTTTCTTGGGAGCTGCTGGGAAACTATCCGGAAAGTGGATATGTGTGTGGGATCGTGTGTGTGGTTCTCTTCAGTTTCAAGCCACTGTTTTGAGTTGAGGCCACTGTGTGCTTTTGGCTGTTGTGTTGCACTGTGTATCCTTTCACCATAAATGGTCAAAATAAAGACTAATGGCTAATGGGCTGAGCAGGAGTCTGGGAATAGAGAGGTCTTGACTTCTAATCCCTGAGTTGTTTCCATGCCTCAAGGAGAAAAGCCTTTTCGATTGCCTTAGATAAATTACCACTGCACGGTACAATTCATTTTAGTGTTAGTGCTTTCTGCATTCAGTGATTGAAATTTGATCACTCAGAAGAAAGTACAAAAGCTGGTGTGTGTGACTGTCCATATTGGTAAAGAAGATCCATGTTCTTGGGAAAACACTTTCCCTTCGTAGCAAAGCCCTCAAGTCTGCCTCAGGTATTATTTCAACCCATTCAAACTAGGATGCTGTTGTATGAGACAGTTGCCAGATTTTATCGGTTGAATTATATAGACTGAAATAGGCTTTCAAAACTGCTTGAACAGTAGGTTTAAGAAAAGGTGCCATGTGAATTCACTCAGCTACTATTCAGCAATATCTTTAATTTCTTGAAATATAGTATAATATATCTCAGATTTGAAAGTGGGAGAAATTCACTTATGTTAACAATTGGTTATTTTAAATAGTGAGAAAAAAACCCACTTACTTCATCATTTAGCATCTGAATCGGTATTCAGAGCGAATTGGTTATTTTAAATAGTGAGAAAAAAACCACCTACTTCATAATTTAGCATCTGAATCAGTATTCAGAACTAAGAATCACTGGTGCAGGTTACTCTTAGGGGTGTTATTGAGAGGGTCCCTGAAAAAGGCTATTTTCAAGAAAAGACAAAACTAAAGTATTTCACTTGTGTATTAAGAAGTTCATATTCCTATTCAGCATATATATTATTAGAGAGGATGGGGCGAGAAGAGAAAGATAGATCATAGCAGGAGACATTTAGGGCAGAAGGTGGTGGGTTGTCGCTGTGGGCAACGATAGCAATAGACAAAAATATATGTGTAGAGGAAATTGGAAGTGGAAGATCAGGAAAGGTTAACAGATTTTGATAGATCAAGAGTAAATTATAGGCAAATAAAGCGCAAAGTGGAGCAAGCAAACAGTATCCAGGACAAACTTAAATGCAGATGAGTCAGAACAAACTGACACACCAGAATATGCCAGAGCTGCAGTATCAAAGGCAAAATGAGATTCCTGTCTGCCTTATTTTAGCAGGCAGGCAGTCCTTAAAGAGAAACAAGTACACCAGCAAAGAGTGAGGTGCAGGTTCTAGAACTGCTGCTTTGACTGTTGTTGTCAGGACCCTGGGGGCACTAATAGGCCTTGATGACCCTGACCAGCATCATCTGAAGCCTCCTCCCACACCCCTGGGCCCAGGCCACGTTTAAACTCAGCCTTCAGCCTCTGCCTCGGGTGTGCTGGTCTCTGAGTGACTTGTGGTTGTGCCCTGCCTGGCAGTGGGTCCTACAGAGCTGGACCTTGACTCTGGGGCTGATGTCCTGGCCTTGGACTGACCCTGGGGACCTGCCCATCACTGGCCTCTGTCTGACCCTGGGCGCTGTCTCCAGACCTGATCCTGTTATGTGGCCTGGCCTGACTTCTTGGTTTCACCTTATACCTGTGTTGTCATCCTGATGGTCCGTACTCTTGGCTGACTCTACCGTGCTGTTGTGCCTGGGCGCTGGCTTTGGCTGGCAAGCTGCTGGCTGTGCTGCTGCGCTTGCCTCCTTGTCCTGTGGAGAGCATCTAGTCCCTGCTGTGCCTTCACAGTTGCTTTACTGGCTGGAATATGGTAGGTTCAAGGAAAATTACTGATTTCCATTTTATTTATTCTTTCAGAGCATTAGGTTGCCAGAGTGGGTTCTATCTATTTCTAGAGGTGAACTCCTTCAATTTAGTTTTATTCTTCCAGTAATTCTTTGCTTAATAAAATAATAGAAAAAACATACTAGTACTTGGTGATTTTCCTCAATACTGATATTCATTTAAAATTATCACCCCTTCTAAGTCTACAGTTCTGCTAAAATGAGATGTTTTTAATAATGTATGTGACTTGGTATGTTGGAGGAACCTAGTGGTAGGTGTTTGTAGAGCAGTAGGCAGTAATAGCACTGTAAGTGTGATCTTGGGGCAGAGTTTACAGGTACTGAGCTTATAACCATTTACCTGGGATTTGAAACTGTATTCTTAATATCCTTAGAGATTTCAGATGAAACTGTGTAAGATATTAACATGAGGGAGCCGGTTAGCTCAGTCAGTTGAGCATGGCGCTAACAATGCCAAGATTGCGGGTTCGATTCCTGTTCGGTCCCCATGTGTTGCCTGATCTAGTCGAGAGGTGGCGTCCCTGGCGACAGGGAGGCTGGATTAAAATGATCTCTGAGGTCCCTTCCAGCTTAGGCCATTCTATGATTCTATGTTAACTCTTTAAGCACCAGTTACTCTAATGTGGAGATCTTGAGACGTAGTTCATTCAACAATTAACAGTTTTGTACAGAACCCTTCCCGTCAATGATTCCCTTTTGTAGTCTGTTCTTTTCTTCTAGCAATGCATGGCTTCAAAGATTTCAGCCTTTGTAAATACTCTTACCTTGGAAAAAGCTTATTGTATTATTTTCTTTATTTTGTTAGAAGAGCTAGTCTTCATATTACATCCATTTTTCTTCCCTGCATTTACAGTATATCTACTTCCTAAAAGAAGCGTGCCTGACTTTATTAAATGCTTAATGAAATACTTTTTCAGTTAAGATATGTTCAATGTCTTTTATGTTGCTTCTAATTACACAATGAAAACAAAAGAAACCCAAAACCCCACAGCCATTTCCTTTTCCCGGAATAGATTATTTTTCTGCTCAGCTTCTTCTGTCCAAAGGATACGTCAATCTGTCTTGTAGTCGTCAGGTAGTCTGTGTTAAAGTGAGAGTAAATGGTAAAGCAGTTGCAGAGGCATCAGCCGTGATCCTACCCTTTAACTGGGTGTGCACGCTCTGCCTCGCAAGCTCTCTCTTTACAAAACTAAGATAGGGCATAGGATTACAAATACAATAGTTATTATATGTGACTAAGCATTTGTTTTATATGTAGCTCTTGGTTAAATTGCTTCCATTAGTTGCTACTGTTTCTGACACTGCAACTACCAGTTCTTTGGAATATAACTTCTAGACTTCAGTTTGCTTTCTAGCTCGGTAGTTATTCTTCAGCTCTAATGGTCTGTAGTCTGACCTGGGCAGTTGACTTGCCGCGCTTCAGCTGTGTTATGAATACACGGCAGAGATGAGCAATTACTTGAATTATTTTGTGGCTTTAGCTGTATGCTTACTAACAAAACTAGATGCTTTACTCATCTCCCTGTGAGGTATGGGAGCGTGGTTATATAAAACTTCAGATCACCAACAGAAAATGTCAGAAAGTGAATTGACAGTATAAACAACTTAGTCTTGTGCTGGTTTGATAAGCCCTGTAAAAAAAATTAAGCCAGTACAAAGGATTGTTTTCCTTCATTTGTGTAAATGCAACAAGCATTTACACTTTCCAAACTTCTTGGCTCAGTTTGTTGTCTGAATAATAAGCTGCATATACTTATATTTACCAATGATTATTACAGTGCAGCGTGAAAAAGGGTAGAGCAGTAACAAGGTCATCAGCTGTAGCAGAAGAAAGCACTTGCCTTATGCAACTTAAAATTAGCTGGAAGTGATGAACCAAGTACTTTATCGAAATCACAGCTCAAAGTCAGAATGGAAGCAAACCACCTGGGGACTTTGGCCTTATCTTGGGGATTCTTCAGGAAATAGCAGTGAATATAGCCTAGTTAATTGACTTTTGGGTTGCCAAGCTCCTTTAAGAAAAGCCAGAGCCAGAATAATAGACGGTATTTTGTTACCAACAGGCATTCTTCTGGGGTTAATGTCCCAGTGTAGGACCTTGAGCTCAGACTGGCTTTCCTCAGTTACGCTTTAGGGGACTGAAGTAACTTGTGAACTTGTTCTTATACTTCCTGCGCTTCTTTCTTTTGTTTGCTGCCCTCAGTGAAATAAAGTTGTTTCTTAAACTGTTCCTTAAATTAATAAAGGAGGGGTTCATAAGTTTGCAAGCTTGCTTTCTTTTGTGCTGCTGAGGAATGACAAAGCTTTCGTGTTGCTCTCTCCCCTTCTAGCTTTTCAATATTATGGGATCATGGTCTTTTGTGGCAAGTTGCCCGCTTAAAGTGATAATACTATCATCATGCAGAATATGGAAAGTCCTAAGCAGAGTTACATTAAATACAATGATTTCAGTCACTCAACAATAAACAGATCTTGAAGATCCATATGGAGTGAAGGATTAAAAACCTTTTCAAAACTGGTTTTTTTTGTCAGTTGCAGGGAAGACATAACCACACAGATTACTGTGAAAAAAATTTCTGTGTATCTCTGCATGAGGTGCAGCATAGAAAGGACTGAAAACCAGATCCCAGTTTTACTGAAATGTCATAAAATTGATAATATAACTTAAAAAGCTCAAGTTCCAGTCATTACATATCATCTGCTGATAAATAAAAGCTACTTCCAATGTGATTGCAGGGGTGTAGTGACTTGCCACTGAGTAGTTGGCTGATTATAGCATCTCAAAAATACTTAAGCTAACTTGTTCACAAATTATTGATAGTATATGATAGCAAAACAGATCTCTAATATTTTCAATGTTCTTTCCTCCCCTTGTTTAATCGTGTCACCTTTTGACTGTGACTGTTCTCCATAGAGCAAGGGAATAATGCAATTTTGTCCTTCTTGTAGATCTTGAAGGATGAAGCATTCCATTATCCCAATAGCTGATCTAAAAGCTCGATGGCCCTGATGAAAGGATGCTCCCTTTCACCCACCACCTCTGCCAGGTATGTAGTTCCTTCCTCTTCTGCAGCACCGTGCTGTCAGACGCCTCGCAGAGCAGGTCCAGCTAACTGAGCTGCACAGCCAAGAGAAGTGGAATATTTTTGTTGGGATAGGGAGTTGTATCAGTTCAGCAAAGAGTCTTGGAAGCAGAAGGAACAGGGACCACTTGCTTTTGGCTCTAATAAGGCTGGTTTCATCCTCGGTGACTGGTCTCCAGAGTCCTTGCGTGATTTGTTGCTGCAAAGAATATCTGACTGGTTTGCTTTTGTTGACTGTTCCAGTTTTCCAATTTAAAAAAAGAATCTTAAGATTGGTATTGTGTTACTTGGAGTAATAATCCAGAAAGTATGGAGGCCGGCAGCTTCAAAAGCAGTGAGTGAAACTACATTTTTATCTTTGAAGGAGGAATTTAATTCTTTCTGCTTATTTCTGAAATTGATAGGAGCCAAAAGCTGCTGCCTTGGGCTCCATCAGCTCCATTGCTGATGAGCTAGTGGGTGGCATCTTCTTTGTAAGGGGTGGTGGCTCCCAGTTCCTCTATGTTGTGAAGCTTGCAATTCAGGGGAACAGTCACCTGGCACTGGGTGTTTTCCTCTAATTCTGTCTTTTTTTTCCCCTGAGTTTTAGCAGCCACGTTTTGGAGGGTTTTTTGTCTATATCTTCCTGTGCTTGTTAATCATTCTTCAGTACTCTCCTTCCTTTTTCTATTAACAGTGTTTTCTTTTTTGCTTTCCCTTCTTAACTTACTCCTTTGGTTGCAGAACACTGTGTATAAGTTGTTGTGTTACTAAAAACGCAGTTTGCCTCTCCTGCTTAATGGCTGTAGCTTTTGGAGAATGTACAGTGATTTCCAGAGGTTCAAGTGAAATGCAGCAGTTACTCTGTTAACTACAAAATTATAGAGAAGTTTAATAGACTCATTACTACTGCATCTTATGTGGTTTAGTAGATTATATGTAGACATATGTGGTTTAGTAGATTATATTTGCAGACAGTCATGATCTTGACTGTGCTGGTCAGACTTCCTTTATGATGACAGTTAAAGTACAAAGTGTTAATAAAACTTCCTTAGCATGGATTTGTCACAGCCCTCCTTTCCATGAATATAAGACAGACAAAAACTAGACTGCTTTGTGCTGTAAGTTATGCAGTGGTCTCAAGCAAAGATTTATGAATCCTTCTCTAACATACAGTGTATAATATTGGCAAGGCACTCTTTCTGTCAAAATAGTTCAGCCTGTCCTAAATTTGAATTTAATGGCTGTGGGAGAAGAGGGCAGAGCACTCCTTCCGTTATCAATACCTCTGGCTGTGTGGCAGCTCCTGTGTCTTAAGACAGCACTGCATGGTCTATCATTCATCTTGGGGCTCTATGTGCACTTATTTGTGCTATTTGTCAGGAGGTTAAATTTGAGTAATCATCTGTGTCAGGAGAAATGAAAGGTGATTGCCTTCTTATTTTACTTCTAGAGTTTTAATTAGGGCAAAAAAATGGTTTTCTGTATAGAGCAGTTACAGCTATAGGATATGTTGTAATGCTCTTAAGGCTTCAGGTGACTTTTTCTTTCAGTTTCTAGTTTTTATCTCATAGCATTGTGATAGTGAATGCTTTTAAAGTGTTCAAACATATTCATGGTGCTTACTTGCCTGCGGTTGTCTTACCTGAGGTGTTCATGATCTACACTGCAGTAGCACTGCAGCAAGAAAATCCTTCTGTACTTATTGTACATAGAAGATTTACTCTTTAATTTCAGAAACTGTTTCTGGACTTAAGTATTATAGGGGACAGGATTTGCTGAAGTGTAATTGGACTCTGTACCTTGCTTAGACAGTGTCCTCCCTGCAGGCAGTGAAGCTGTGAACCTGGATTGTGGCAAATGAGCAACAGAAATATAAGTATTCTTTTGTGAGATAAGGGAAACTTCTTGGACACTGACTTGTAGAATCACTGCTACTTCAGGTATTGATTAACAGTGATATTTAAGTTTTAGTAAAAATCAGGGTTAAAAAAACCACACAAAAATAAGTTGAACTTTCTTTATACTTCTCCTGTTTTGTCGTTCTTCCTTACCTCTTTTTAATCAAATCTTGAATGCTGGGGTAAGGTTTCTAAGGCATATCAAGGATAAGAGGGTCATTAGGAGCAGTCAGCTTGGTTTTGCCAGGGGGAAGTCATCTTTGACCAGCCTGAGAGCCTTTTATGAGGACATAACCAGGTGGACAAATGATGGCTGTGCGGTGGATGTGGCTTTTCCAGATTTCAGTCAAGCATTTGACACTGTCTCCCACAGCATCCTCGCAGCTAAACTGAGGAAGTGTGGCCTGGATGACCGAGTAGTGAGGTGGGTTGTGAACTGGTTGAAAGGAAGAAGTCAGAGAGTTGTGGTCATTGGAGCAGAGTCCAGTTGGAGGCCTGTATCTAGTGGGGTCCCTCAGGGGTCGGTACTGGGACCAGAGCTGTTCAATGTCTTCATCCGTGACCTGGATAAGGGAACAGAGAGCACTGTCAGCAAGTCTGCTGGTGACACAAAGCTGGGAGGAGTGGCTGACACCCCAGCAGGCTGTGCTCCAGTGAGAAGGGAGCCAGGCTCTGCTCCGGGATGTCCAGTGACAGGACAAGGGGCAATGGGTGCAAGCTGGAGCACAGGAGGTGCCACGTAAATATTAGAAAAAACTTTTTCCCTATTGGGGTGCCGGAGCCCTGGCCCAGGCTGCCCAGGGAGGGTGTGGAGTCTCCTGCTCTGGAGACTTTCCAACCCACCTGGACGCGTTCCTGTGGGACCTGCCCTGGGTGACCCTGCTCTGGCAGGGGGTGGCACTGGCTGAGCTCCAGAGGTCCCTTCCAGCCCCAACATTCTGTGATTCTAGATGAAGAATCACTGAATTGCAGTACACACGACAGTTTGTGTATTTCTTCTTAAGTAATAAACCCACAACTTTATGTATGTGATTTTAACCACTTTTAAATACCTCATTCATAGGCAGAAAAACCTTGAAATTAGAACATTTGTCAAGGCTACAACTGTTTACAAAGTTATCTTTTTTTCTTTATTATTTTTTACTTGAAGTCTATGAGCAGGCTTTGAAATGGGAGCTGGAACTCAGGACTTCCCCTTTTGAAATTGTTCCTTCTGTTGCACTCCCACGCTGGCTTCGTATGTTGTTGCTCTGCACCTTGTGCAGCCTCTGGGCTGAAGAAACACTTCATATGCAAAGGCAAAGCAAGGTGTTTATTGCTACTCTAATTAAGGTCTTAACAGTGTAATCAAAGAGTTGTTATTGTCTAGGAATAGTTGTTTCAGAGAAAGAGTACTGTTGTAGAAAAGGTCATAGTACAGTTTAACTTGTTATTCCCCCTTTTTTTTTTTCCCCTTGGTGTGATATTCATCTGTTTGCTCCGCTTCTGTGACCCGAGGCTGCGAGTGGAAGCCTTCCTCAACAAGGAATGGGGAGGGTGTTAGAGCCTGGCACCTTTTCCTGGAGAGGGCACTGAAGCTGTGGTGTGGTTTCCTACTTCTGGGGCCTGCTTGGGGCCATTCCTGTTTTTGACTGCATGCTTACACGTTAGACTTCTTCATGTGTCTGGAAATCCACATCACAGCTGAATTTCCCAAATGTAAAATATACTGTAGACATGTATGTTGGATGCTTATGCTTTGTTCTCTGTATCTGGTTTTACCCAGCTCCCAAATTTGCATGTGTTTAATGACCAGCAATGAACTTTTCATAGGTTGGATGTGGCTTAGATCACAAAATCACAGAATGTTAGGTATTGGAAGGGACCTCAAAAGATCACAGAATCACAGAATGTCAGGGGTTGGAAGGGACCTCTGAAGATCATCTAGTCCAACCTTCATCCCAGCACACCCAACCACTACACCACAGCCTCAAGTGCTAGATCTACTTTTTTTTTAAACACCTCCAGGGTTGGTGACTCCACCACCTCCCTGGGCAGCCTGTTCCAGTGCCTCACCACTAGTTAAGGAAAGAACTTCCTCCAAATCCAATCTAAACTTACCCTGACACAACTTGAGGCCATTAATACCCACTTTACTACCCACTTTAATACCCACTTTACTAGATCGTCTAGTCCAACCCCCCTGCCAGAGCAGGATCAAATATACAAGGATACCTTCCCTGTTCTTGTATTTTGAAGCCCTTTGCTGCCATCCTATGCTCTGCCATTCTATGATCATGAACGGTTTATTCTGCACAGAATAACTCCTTGTTTTTACACTACATTAATCACAGAAATGTCTCGCAATTACAGTAACAATAGGTTTTACACCCAGCAATTGCACAAAGCTAAACTAAAACCTCGACAAAGGTGAGCAACAGCCACCTCCTGTTTGATCTCCAGATAGAACAAAGCAAGTCCAGCCAAAGACTGACAGTTTGTAAGCTTGCAAGGTTTGCAAGGATGAGTTAATACAAAGCCTGTGACAAGTAATGGCAGTAATGTGCTGCTGCTTTAGCTGCAGGCCTGTGGAATTGTGCTCGGTATTGGTTTGAGCTCTGAGCAGCCTACAGCCTGGCACAGAGGTGGTCCCGTGGCAGGCGGGGGGTGTGGGTTTCACCCCCATGGCTCCTGCTCGCTGGCTGACTGCTCTGGAGTCCTTTTCTCTACCTGTCTGGGATGGCTGAAGAGAAAGCAGCTACGTTTAAAGAGAGGTTCATTTAAGTTTGGTGCATAGGTCAATAACTGGACAAAAAACTCCACCCAAAAGTGCGCCTCAGTATGGAGTGTGCAAGGATAGCGACATTCTCAGGTGAGGTAGAGGAGACAATAAAGTTCTTTTCCTCATTCTCCAGGGAAGACAACTCATAAATGGTTTTGGCATCCTCTTGCTTTGGGCTTTTGGTTTTCTTGACATCTCTGTTCTGATCTCTCTGTTCATTTAATCTGACCATGCTAGAACCTTCTTGAAAAGCAAGTTGTGATTCTTTAGTGTCTTTATTTATTTAGAGCCTCTTTGGAGATGCACTAGAAGATATCTCTGCTATAGGAAAAATCCTGAATATTTTATTTTTTATATCTCATTACAAAAATGCTAATCACTTTTGAAGATCTTGGCTGTGCTTTTGATATAAAGTTAATTATATGCTTTCTTAATATGCTATGAGAGGTGAACAATGCTTTAATGTTTGTGGAAAAGATGCAGATACTGTCTAAAAAACTAGCAGTGAGGCAATTTTCCAAACGTGTTCCATGCTACTCCATAGTTTGATGTTTGTAATAGGCTATTATAATAAAAGATAAACTTCTTTATAGGATATAAAGCAGTAATTAGTAAATGTGCTGTTGAGGATTGGGTCAGAGAAATGAGTAAAGTGAGTATTAAAATTCCTGTTGTGTTTATGGGCAGTGAGAAACTGAGTGCTTGCCAAACTCCTTGACTCATCTGAATGCCTCAGAATTAGCATAAAGCAGTTCATTTATAGATTAACTTGCCCAAAGATTGAAGTGAAGGATGAGGTGACTGATGGGAGGTTAGACTGGAATTTTGTGGTGTAAATAGAGAATTGCCATATATCAGGAATAACAAGTTCAAGTCTCTGTAGTTCTCAAAGGAGACAGTAGCTGCTTGGACTTGAGTTGCTGTATGTAATTTGGAGCAAAAGAGCAACAGAGATGATTTAATTTATCAATTAGATTTCCTTAGCAGTCTTCTCCCATCCACCTTCTTTTCTGGGCTGAGGGCTTCAAAGCATTCAGACATCAATCTCCAGCATTTTTTTACGCTTCTAAATTGTTTAGAGTATTGAGGGTTTAGCTTTTGGCCATTTTTTCTACTCCTCTGTCCTTTGCCTGACTTCTGATTTTGCTATAAAGATGTAAATGTTATTGGCAGTGCTTGTGGAGTAACCATTTTAATAGATGTGCTTCTGAGTTTTAGTAAGTGCTGAGACTTTACTGCTGCAGAACTTGTGCAGATTTTGTTGAGGACGCTGCATACCAGATTCCTGGAGTTGCTGTGGCGTGTCATGTGGATGCTACTGAGACTCTCTACCTCTGGCTACGCTACGCAACACCAGCTCTTGGAAGCTCACTAGAAGCATCTGGATTTCTTCAGCATCTTTCCACTTTTATTTTTTTTAAAACAAACCAACCCACCCAAACCCCCACGCTGTGAAGTGCCAAGGAAATTTACCCTATGCAAGTAAAGGAACTCCAATCTCCAGAGTCTATGTGGTAAACGTTCCTCCCCAGGTAAAAGAGTTCCTCGTATGGTGTTTACACAAGACTCGAGTTCCTTGAAACCCTGGGTTTGTGGGCACAGGAACAGGAGGAGGAGGTTTGTGAAAGATGCCAATTCCTACGCTTTAGTAAAGACAACTGAATTTCAGAGCAATTAGTGTAAGCTTTATTTTAATGTATCCTAAATTATGTCCCTTTTCAGACTAATAGAAAGCATCTGATGAACTCGAGTAAGCAGAAATCTGGTGCCCATCTTGTGTAAATCTCATCTCATGAATGCTTTAGATGAGAATCTTATTTCTGACAAAAAATCATAGAATGATGTGGGTTGGAAGGGACCTCAAAGATCATCTAGTTCCAACCCCCTGCCGTGGCAAGGGCATGCTGCTTAAAGGTCTCTAGATCCAGAGTTTAGAAGAATGTCATTTTATCATTAATACTTAGAGCTTGGCTATTTTCAACATTTAACCTGCAACAGAATGAAGCGTGTGGAAAAAAGGAATACACAGTAGAATGAGGCAAACTGCTAAGCTTAGATCAGCCCTCAAATTTGAGGCCTTAGCCATAAATGTGAGTTGTTATTAATTTCTTTGACTTTGCATGTAATCAGGATCTCTTGCATATCAGATTTCTTAACTGATCGTAAGTTCAAGTTTTGTTAATTCTTGAATTTTCACTGGTGGAAATCTTTACTTTTTCCTTTATTGGAATAGGTGAAGGTCAAAACTCCAAATTGCCACCCAGAGCCAGAAATAATAAAAGATAATAAATCTAATCATGAGCAAGTAAGGTGTGGACTGAAAAATACATCAGATGCCATCCAGTGAAAACGAGAGTAGTGTTTCCTGGAAAGGCATATAGAAATGTCAAGGTGTCACATTTCAGTTGTTACTACTTTTATATGAAATTTGTATTGAATTTAAGAAGATCTGATTTGAAATGTTGAGTTCTACTGCCTCAGATTGTACATAGCAAGAATATAAATGCTCTGTAAAGTGCAGTTACTATATAATTTTTTGGATAGATGTGGGGCTGACATGCATATTCAGTTACTGCGGAACAGCTCAGCTGTGGAAGCTGTAAAATTCATTAACGTTTTTCGGTGAGCTTGCTTTATTGGTGCCTCTTCATATAGGTAACTGTAACCAAATGAGAGGGAGAGTTAACTAGGGAGAAAAATCCTTGGGCAATGCAAATTAATTCCCTTTGCTTTATTACTTACCCTGCAAATAAAATAGAGAAATTGCCCATTAGTCAGTGGCAGTTTACTACATGTGTCCCTGGCATCTCAAGGAAGTAACGTAACTCGAGCTGGAGCACGGGCTGCGATGTGAATCATGCACAACTGCAGTGCTCAGCACCATCACTCAGTGAAGGCCGTTATCCGTCCTTTATTTGGAAACATTTTCAGCTATGACCATAAGGACAGGCTATTACATGTAGCTTGGAAATTACCTTTTAAATGAGTTTAGAAAAGCTAAAAAACAAAACAAAGCAAACCATTAAAAATGAACTCACACAGAGCTGGAAAATAAACGTTTGGAAATGCTTTATCTGCCTTATAATGATTAAGTGTTGAGTGGTTCACTCTGCCTGTTTCACAACTGGTTTAGTGGTAAATAAATGTTTTCTAGTGCTGCTGAACTGGTGTCTGATCGGGAATGTGTAAAGCGATCGCTGTGATCTGAACTGACTTCTATGACAGTTGTGCTCTGCAGTTCTGAAGAGCTGAGCATTTAAATTTTCAGTGTAATAATTAATCAATGTAGAGGGACAGTATGGGATGTTTTTTTGATAACAGAATAGCAACTTTTTTTTATCCCATACATGAAGCTGTTGCAAGTGAAATACTCTTGCTCAAACAATTACTCAGAAAAATCAAGCTCATGTTTTGCAATACAGGGCATTACCATTGATCCTGCATCAAAATTTGGCCAGAATTCCTTGCTTGAAGCGCATTAGTCTGCAAATCTGAGTGTATCGGTCTAATGCATTGCTGGTGGTGTGAATGAATGTGTGCTGGCTATTTTTAAACTTAGTCTTAGGGGGTTTAGTTGCATGTAATTTAATTTTGCATGGAATTGGGCTGACAGCCCGTAAGATGACAGTAATGACTTTGGTTCTAAGTGTGTGACAGATTTGTTTGAGGGAAGCAAAATGCTAGAGTTGGGAAGCAAACATGGAAATTGTGGTCTGCCGCTTGTTTTAATATACTTTATATGTATTTAGATATTCAAAGATGTGTGTTCAAATGAGTCTCTAATTAAGAAAACACCTAAACAAGAACAAATGTGTTGCATAGAACAATAGCAGAATGAAGTGGGCAAGAGTGGGATTGCAAGGAGATTCACATGAGTCATTAGTGAAGACTAAATTCTTCATGGCTGCGTTGGTTATGGAGGTGGATTTTGGTTACCAGCATCCCTACCCCCAGCCCAGCCCTCCTCTTCTCTTTGTGAATGCCAGTGACCTGTTAGTCTAGCAGGTCTGACAAAGTAAAGCAAGGAAGCAGTTTGCGTAATCTGGTTTTAGACTGTATAATGTGAACTGAGACTTTGAGTCAGGGGGTTTGTACTCCAGGTTAGTGTCAGTAAATGGTTTTGTTTTCTGGACCAGTTTCTGAGTCTAACTGGAAATTCAGCAGTGCTTTTCTTATGAAAGCTGATACTCCTTATGGAAACATTTGTTTTCTAAAAGGGCAGCCTGTTGAGAAATTTCTGATGTGTTCTCTCGTAGTGAGAGTGAGAGTGGTGAGTAGATACTGAGACTACCTAGAAGAGGGAAAACAAACCGGAAGGGAAATGGGATTGTGGTTAGCTCATAATGAAAACAGATAGAGGAAAGTAGGGTTAGGAAGTTTGAAAGAAATGTATCTTGGGAAAATGTAGCAAAATGATGGTGTTCAAGTAGCAGATGAGGTATTTGAAGAAGATGGACTGATGAATTAGGAGGCTGTAAATCTTGAGAGAGAGGAGGTACTTCATCTACATTTGCAAGGAAGGTGCAAGTGGTTGGAATAAAAGAAATACAAACCCATAGAAATGGCTCTTGGCAGATATTGCTGGCTGGTTTTCTGCATTGCGAAAGAATATTGACTCTTGGCTTTTGTTTTTGGACAGTGCAGCCATGCGGCCTGCGTAGCTGAAATAGTCTCTTTAATTGCGTCCGTGTTCGGGAGCAGAAATCTCTTCCTGTCCTGACTGCTTGGGCTTGGTGGATTTCACGTGCTCCGTTATTTCATGTCTGGACGTGTCACAAAGACACGAGTGGCTTGGTTGGAGCTAAATAAGTGACGAAATCCTAAGGACTCCTGAGAGAGCAGGTTGCGCTACCAGCTTGCTTGTGTCCACAACAGAAAGCCACAGTCACCTTTGGCAGGTCCAGCAGAAATTATCCATCCTCTTACCCTAGAGGATGGCTCCTATGGTTTTCTTGTTGAGAAGGAACAAATGAATTGGCCAGAATCACTCCACACCTTATGCAGCGTGACCTTCTGATTTAAACATATTTAAAAAGCAAACCATGTAACGTTCAGGAGAATAAACGTGCATACTTGAAGGCTAAGTCGCAGTTTCATAGTGATTTCAGTGCAATTCCCAGAGGATGGGTCTGCAAAGTAAAAATTAAAAAACCCCAGCAAAACCCAACATGAATTCCCTCAAAATATGCTTAATTTGGGAGATGGTGGGTAGTTTTCAGTCAAGTGAATGGATGGCACCTGCTGTTTGCAAGATATGCGGAGGCTGCAGTGGCAGAGTATGTGTTATCCTGGCACGGGAAAAGTTGTATTGTTTAATTCTGTTTTATCCCTTTTTATCCTTATCCATAATGAACAAGATGAAAGTAGAAGAGAATAGAGGCATTGCTACTGCGTTGCCAAGAAGCAGGTGTCCCTACTCAGTTATTTATAGACCACAAGGATGCATATCATGGAAATGGGCTGTGAATGGACAGTTGCCCATCTGTTTTATCTCCTGGTTATTGTAACTGTGTAGAAACTGACTTTTTTTTTAGAAGGTGAAAACTGGGATTCTGAAGAAACTGTTTCTGCTATCCTGTAAGCCCTGGAAATTTGTCATATGTGATACAGGCTTTGTAAACAGGAAAAAAAAAAAGCCTTTTATGGTAGACTCTGTTCATTCCTGTGGAGCAAAGAGATTTCTTCTATCTGGCCTTGAATGCACCATTTCCGATTGTAGCTCTTTCGTATAATGGTTTACTAGCTGATTTTTTTTTTTTGTCCACTTCTTCGCAATGGGTCTAGTGGATTCTGTGTTTGCTTGTTGTCCCTTTCAGTTACAGACACTTAACTGAAAGAAATGTCAATACCCACTTTCCAATACTTCCTCCTTTCCCTGCGTTAATGTAAGCTTGTGTCCCAGAATTGTGGCTGTCACTGAGAATATGTAACCTCTGAATTCTAGCTTGGAAAGATCCCGTTTCTTAAGATCTAGGTCAGAAGCTGATTCAAATGTAATAATTTATAATAATGAAAGTAGGGCAAAACAAAAAAATAAGTGCGGCTTTTCAAATATGTAGAGAGGGGAACAATCCATTACAAACAAAATAGCCGGTGCCTCCCGAGTTGAGAGAACAAATTACTGCTCTTTACTAAATGCAGCAGTTTTCTTTAGTAACCATTGTTAGTTCCTTATTGCTTAGGCTTTCCCTTTCAATTTGTGCAGAATGGCGACATCTACAAATATTGTGGTAGCTTTTGAAGGGTAAAAATGAACTTGGCAAAGATAAACCATCTGGCCTTCTTTCATGCACAGCGGTCTACACCATAAACAAAAAACCCTGTTCAATCGTAGCTTAATTTCTTGTGATTATGCCTTAAAACAGTTAAATATTTTTAAATGTGTTGCTAGCATCGGTGATAATCTTATAAATAAACCAGTCCTGTGCCTCCTCTGTAAAGACAAGATTATTACATCTTGGAGTTGCTAACATTATCAGGTCTTGTATTTAAAGTAGAGCTATTCTGGGTAAAATAAAATGTTGAAGAATTTCTTTTCACTTCGTGTACTTGTTTAAAAACTTGAAACAGTGATGTTGCTTCTGTTGCTCTGAAGTTCTTGCACAGGGATTGTCTTCTGCTGAAATTTTGTACAAGTTATGCCTTCCCATTGTAGAACGTGGGGTCTGTCATTAAACTGAATTTATTAGAGAATATTTTTATATTTTAAAGCGTTTCTTATACAACTAGTACATGTCTATATGCAGTTTTGTTTGTTTATCCTGACATCAGAGACTGTTTTTTAGAGTGTATTACGGGTTAACATTCCGAAAATGCCCTGGTGGAGAAAGACTTACTCAATAGTCAGGGCCTGAAAAGGTTTCCTTCCCAGGGAGTAAGGCGGTAAGATAGGTACTAGTGTGCACTTCTTGTGGCTAAATAGCAATTAATCCTCTCTCTGATCTGCTCGAAAGACTTCCTGAGGAAGGCAGAGGACTCTTCCCAGGATGTGCTGGGATCCTACAGGACCAGCAGTTCTTTTGAGGGGTCGGGACAGATAAAGGGGCACCGAAAATGAAAAGCTTCTAATGTGTTCTACTTTAGGAGGAGAACTAGGCCATGTTTTTCTGGCCACTTAGTTATTCACTAGAAAATACAGATTTGGGTCAGCCAGAGGTACGTATCGTGCGTGGCGTAGGCCCAGCTGGCAAGAAAGCACCGTGTGGCCTCTCGCTTACTCCTCCCTCCCTGGTGGGATGGGGAGGAGAATGGGGAGGAAAAGGTAAAACTCTATGGACTGAGGTAAGAAAAAAGTTTAATAGGGTAGTGCATGGAGAGACTAAGTACTACTACTAATAAAATAGTAAAAGAAGGTATCAAGTGAGTGATGCACAATGCAGTTTCTTGCCACCTGGAACCCGATGCTCAGCCTGTTCCCAAGCTGCAATTCCCTCCTCCCCCCGGCCAGCCCCCCCAGTTATCTGGAGCATGACATCACATGGAATATCCCTTTGACTAGTCTGCATCAGTTGTCCTGGCTCTGTCCCCTCCCAGCTTCTTGTGAAAAATTAGCTCTATCCTAGCTGAACCCAGGACAATATGATAGTGCTATGGAGTCTTACTGAATTTGTCCAGTTGTTACAGAAATAATTTTGACCTGGTGTTTTTGAAGCTATGTTATCTTGTGTAGATATCTATTAAAATCTTAATATCCCAGTATTTCCGTCGTTCTGATTTAAAGTGAACAAAATTCCTTTCCTGTCTTGAATTAACCAGCGAACTGAAAATATCCTTCATTCACCCGGCAATATTAGCAAAGCTTCTGTTAGAGGAAGGAAGCTGCAAACAACTCAAAGCTTCAAAGTAAATCTGCTTTGGTGTGTTTAGAAAACAGAAACAGAACACTTCGCTGTTATTATGTAAAGGTAAAGAAGCTGACAAAGAAAGAGCCTGAATGACTCATCACCAGGAACAGCACTTGCCCCTCTTTTCTACCGCAAGAGTCCTGTTGATAACCATATGAAGAGGTTGTGAGATGCTGAAATACGAGTGAGGACATATCTATGGTTAGAGAAGATCCCACACGTTGCGTTTTCTCTTCCATCCTGACTTTTGCGCAGAGATCACTTGGCTTCTTCCAGCCTTAAGTATTTAAAGTTTTTGCAAAGACAAGATGGATTTGGCTCGCTATGATTCCACATACCGAAGCGCTAGTGTGCTGGCAAGAGATGAGTGTGATGGGAAAGGCTTAGGATCTCTGGGCAGGTTGTGTTCCTGGCTGTGCTGCAGCACCT
>NW_009708606.1:4710-8892 GCF_000703405.1 Apaloderma vittatum | reverse complement strand
TGGGATAAAAGTGGTTGGTAAACCCATTTTTCTGTGTGTCCTGGCATACAAAGCAGAGTTGATTCTTTGTAAGTGAGGGTGCTAACACTTCACAAAGTTGTGAAATAATTGAAGCCCGTGCCTCAAAGAGACCCAGCTTGCTTTGGCTGTACCTTAGGTTCCCTTTTAAGTCTTTCTTCAAAATCTTTTAAATTCAGGTGGTTTTTTTTTTCTTTATAACTTATATGGTGGAATGAAAGTACAAACTTGGTTATGATGTGGGAATGGCAGCCAAAACCTGAATGCTCTGATTTGAGCTCTGTGCATGCATAGAGGAGGGAAGAGGGATACAAAGAGAGTGATGTCTGCTTTCCCTCCTTCATTTTTTCCCCTCCAGACATTTCCAGGCAGGCTATGGCAGTGTAAGTTTTTAAAGGGAAAGAAGCTATGATTCCACTCGGAAACCTGGCAGGCTCTTCAATAGATGACCAGCGTCGCAGTATATGCCCACAGTCCTCACGAACTGCTTCTAAGAGTGTCAGGAGAAATAAAGCAATCCCAGTGCTGCATTTGACAAAGCAAAAAACCTGGAATCTCCAGGCAGTGAACTGAAATGTTGATCTCTTCAGAAAGGTTTTGAGACTTGTTTCCTACCAGGGTCAGGGAAGAAGGAGAGCATCATCTGTAATTTGTTTTGCTTGTGTGTATACTCCAGAGTACTCGAAGGCACTTCATGGGCACACATGCTGCGCCTGCATGCTTGTTGTGTTCTATAAATGTCCCTGTGCCCCAAGCAGAGCAGTCTGGTGAAGACCTAAATAAAGGGATTTCTTCAGTGCTAGCTACGCTCTGGCTAATTTGTGTTTGCTTCTGCTTTTTGTTGTGACCATGTCTTTGGAGTTAACTGTGCTATTCTTAGCTCTATCTATTTCTTCACCTGCTTGTTTCACCTCTGATGCAGTGCAGTGCTGGAACTGCGATGCACTGTCAGTTTACATCACGCTACACCAGTAACAATTTTTAATTCAGCATGAGGTTAGTGCTTTGCTTTCCTTTCCTGTGGTTAGATACCTACTAAGTAATCAGGGCTGCATGCTAAGGACTCGAGTAGTTATAGATTATACCTTGACAAAGTAATTTGATGTGGACAGTGTGTGGATAGCTTCTGAAGCAGTTTTTGTGTAAACAATATAAATATAGCTGTGCAGTGGAAATCTTCAACCCAGTTTTGAATGTAGTTTCCATGCAGAAACAAACTAAAATAACTTGCTTATGCTAAACATTAACTTTGGGCTGGTTTACGCAGGGTAGACTTTATTTTGCAAAACAGTGCAGTAGATGAGAATCAGCTGGTTTACTGTGTTCTGTCCAGCTGGTACTTTGCAAATATTAGTACAGACTAGGGGAATTCTCCTCTGTAGTGGCTAGAATTTTGCTGTGAGAGCAAATATGCTCCAGTCATGTGTTTGGTATCATTCTGGACTTGACTTTTTGGACGTTTGGACAAAACCACAGAGAAATATTTTTTTTCTTCACTTGGGCAACAGGAATTACAATGAAGTGTCCAACCAGGAAGCCCTGTGGACTGGAGCCTTCTAGATCTAACAGAGCAAACTGCAGTACAGTTGCAGGCCTGGATTTTAAACCTAGTCTGAGGCAATTTTAAGCATTTGGTTTGAGCACATGTTCAAGCTTTCAATACATTATTTCAGTGCTGCCTGCGAAAGGGTAAGAAACTTGAGGACGGGCGTTCACACCACATAGGAACAGAGTTCTCACTGGGTGGAATTAGTACCAATGACTTTACAAGCAGCCTCAACAGTACACGGTTTTAACAAGCTTAGTCATTCTTCTGCTGCAGTTGGAAGGCATGGTAACTGCTGAAAGAGCTGTTTTCATGTTCTAAGTTTACCTTTCCCATCGAAGGATGTGCAGCATGCGGTTGCCTTGTGCTTATGCAAGACCGCTGCACTCTGGTGCCGTGCAGCAGTTGTTAGGTAATTGCCATTCAAGTCAATTGTCTTTTTGAGTAGTTCTAGCGTCCTTTGACCTTTAGACTGCCTTTCCATCCGTTTTGGGGGAGTGGAATATATCCTGCGGTTCCCTTTCCTTTTCTCAGAGGGAGGTCGAACACTGGGATGCTCTTCAGCTTGATAGGAGTAGTCGTAGTGGAATGTTGGGATTTAGCCAGAGCTTTAACTATTCAGAAGCCCTTGTGAATGAAGTAAATTATTCTGAGCGTGTGACACCGCGAGAGGAGCATTTTAGGCAGTGATGTACTCGATACTAAAAATAGATATGATTTCATGTCTTAGATTAACAATCACATGCTCCAAAGGCGATACATACACAATCTGTTCCAGGACACGTGTGCTTCTTGAAGATGAGATGTGGTGGGCTCTTGGCATTCTCTGCAGTGCCTGGAACGCGTCTCTGTGACACTTGGCAGTGTGCTTGTTGAGCTGCAGCAGGGCAGGGTTTGTTGAGATACACCTGTACAGGTTGAGTCTGCGTCTTGGGATCAGTGAACAACTGGCAGGTCAGACCTTATTATAAATGGTAAATCAGGTTATTATGGCCCCCAGCACTCTTCTACAGGAACACACACAAAAATTTTAAGAAATACAAGGTAAACAATTTCTTTCTGTGGCAACCCTCTTGGTGCAGTTTCTCAGTAAGTACCTAATGAGTTTAGAGAATTAATCACTCTTTAGAGAAGAAATTACTGATTACATTTTTAGTGTTCCTGAGAGCTTCATGCTATAAAGTTTGTAAGTTCAGTTAGAATTCTGACTTAATGCTCCATCCTGTCATAAACTAGAGTGTTTTCTGGAGCTGTCTGTGAAATCAAAGGTTCTGGATCTGGGCTGATTTGTCACATCAAGTGTGTTTATTCATACTTATAAAATTAATTTATTTGGAAAAGAGTTTGAATGAGAAAATACTGTTCACTTATCCCTAAAACTTGAGCTTTTTTTCCTGCCCATGTGCTTCTCTCTCACAAGTCTAAGTGCCTTAATTGATCATCTTGAGATGAGGTCTAACTCGGCAGTTAACTGAACCTCACAGAGCAAAATAATACTTTTGTTTACAAAAATGCTGCTGTACCTGTGAAAGCATTGGACCTGCCACTGCTCTGCTGCATTGAGTTAACAATTCACTGGCAAACAATATGATTAAATCAGGGTAAGACACAAATTATCCAAAGCTTATACGAAGAAAGAAATATAAAAGCTTAACAGGTGTTAAAAGTACCAAACTTTCATGGGCCGGTTATAATCAATTAGATAAAAGAAAAAAAGTTACTCAAGGTTCTTGCCTGATGTGATACATTTACAATATATACATTATACTGTATGCATGAAAAAAATATATTTTGAAATAGTAAATGCACTGCAGTTTTATACATGGATTATCTAGGTGCTATCTTAAGGAACTAAAAGTCTCTGTCATTAAGAGGGTAGCCAAGTGGTTGTGGGGGGATTTTTTGTTTTCTTTTCCTTTGAAATATGCCCCACTAAGATCCTTGCGGGACAGACATCTCTTTCAGGTCAAGATTGTACATTCTCAAAAGGGTAAAAAAATGTTTTCTTGGCTAATTGTACTATAATTATTGGTGTTCTATATTGTCATTACATTGCTCCCTTTTGTGATTTTTTTATTTTTTATTTTTAAATTGACCCCAGACTTCAAAAAATGGAGGCTGGGAAATCCACAAAGACTAAACACAGAGTCTATTTCTCATGTTGGTTTTGAACCTTGACGTGCTAGGATGAGCAGCATTCAAGGATGAATGTTGATAACCAGCAAAGATGAAAAATCGATTGGTAAAAAGATACAATGCTTCAAGTTTTTCAAACTTGCAGTAAGGAGCACTTGCAACCATGAAATAAATCTGTGATGGTCTAGGACAACAGTGAGATCAGTGAGGTCAAGCAGTTACTTTAATACTTGCATAAGAGAGAGTACAAACCCAACATGCTTTGAAATTTCTTAAAGAATATAACTGGTTTATACTAAGTATCTTCAACTCGGGATACTGCAGAAGGACATGCTGTTTCTTCTGCAAATACTCACTTATTCTGGGAGTTTTCATATGGGAACCTAATCAAATATGTCAGGATAAACACAGCAGAAGATAAATACAGGTAGAGTAGCTCGTGAACCCTTGCCCCGTGATCTGTCCCTTGGACGAGCGGGTTG
>NW_009708606.1:0-4679 GCF_000703405.1 Apaloderma vittatum | reverse complement strand
GCCCACTCAGCAAGAAAGCCTAAGAAGAAAGTCTCATTTTGGCTTTCTGCGAAAATCAGGAAAGCAAGAAATCTGTCTGATTTGCAGATGAAAGATAAGATCTGGCAGGCTTAAACTACAAAAATTTTCTTGTTCCTACATATATCACAGTTATTTTGGAATCTGTGATATAGAAAGGACTGGTGGGAACAGAAATAGTTGTGTGAAAGGAGACAGCACACAACTGTCTGCCAAGAAACATTTTTATAAGTTATAAAAATTGATTGTATATTAATTCCAGAAAGCGAGCCTGGGACCAATTTTCTCAATAGGTTGGTGAAATACCTTCAGATGTTTAAGTCTATCTAGATGATTCTGCATATGTAATTATCACTCAGATAAAAACCCCAGCCCTCCACGTACTGCAGCGTGATTGAATGCGTGCGCAGGCTCTAGATGGCCGGGTGAAAACTGAGGATAATTGCAGCTCAAAGGGCATATACTTGAGTCTGTTTTACGAGTTTAAAGATGTTTAATATTTGTGTTGATGTATCAGTGCTACTGTTCAGCAGATGGTATTTCAAAGGGTAGTTGAGCTCAATTTAAAGCATGTTAGTAACACAGGCAAAGATTTCATTCACATCCACTTAAGTTGCTAGAAGGAGGTTGTGATCATGAAGTCATTCCCGTAAATCATCCAAGGCCCCTTATTTGGAAGAAAGTTGCTTTGGTTTTGCTTTCAGTTTCTGTGTTTCTTAATGACTGGCATATTTATCAGCCAGGATGCAGCTCTGTGTGTGTTAGATACGCATTTGGGTGTCTGGTTTCAAATCTGAAAGCAACAGAACTACACATTTTTGTGCGAGTGATTTACATCACCAAATTCAGACAGAACCGAGTCTTGAACACCAAACCAGCTCGGAAAGATCAGGCTCTACTGATGTTAGGAGCGAAGTCTGTGGTCAGCAGGATTCTCCCTGGTGTGACTCTGCTTCCCAGATAGAAAAGTCACAGGACTCTCAACCTCTGAGCTTGACGTCCTTTTCAAAGCAACGCAGAGCTGTATGTGTGACACCTGGAGAGCCAGGAGCTTCCCTTCTCTGGTCCAGGAGGACCTTTGAGGTTTACAAGGAAGGATGTATCGAAGCTAGAACTGTGCCTGTATGGTCCTTGACCTCTCTTCGCAGAGTTCATCTAGGAATTTATTTTTTTTGTCCTCTTAGGGCAGGAGAGGAGGAAAGAATAGGATTGTCAACAGTAACTTTTTCTGGGAAAAGGCCTGTTTAAACTTCTAACTTCTGACAGTACAGAAACCACCACAAGCAAAACCATGTCTCCTCCTAAAGGTTAATACTGTTTGAGTTACCTTGCAGGTAGGCAAGAGAGCCTATTTCTAGCAACCTGAAAAAATCCATCAAATCCTTTCTTCCATCCAACTTGACCTCCCCTGCCATAAGAAGCTTAAAAGCCGCTGTCAGCCAGACAATACTGTTTCACCTACCTCTAAATTTTTTACTTTTCTGGGGGGGTTTTGGGAAACTTGATTTGTCTATCAATTCCTAGCAATGTGGTAATCTATGTAAGCTAAACCTGCATTTTAGGTGGGAGACAAATGTGTTCTAATGCTTATTTAAACCTCTTTGTCTTACTGTTCCCACCGATGAGATTAAGCCATGCAAGGTTTGAAAATGCCATAAAAAGAAACTAATTTGATCTACTAATAATCACAATTGGTGAGGAGAGAGTGGCAGCCCAGAATTCTCCTTGGACAGGGAAAAGCAAGAGGCTTTGTTTCTGTAGGAAGCAAGGGACGGGGTTACTTAGAATGCAGCAAGCAGGGAATAAATGCAAAACTTCGCAGGAGCATGACAATTGCACTTCGAAGAACTAATATTCAAGTGGCTCAATAGCATTCCTGTCCCTGAACAAAAGGCACATAACATATATGGCAGAAATAGGTAACAGAAGGCTCTGACTCATCATGTGGAACTGTAATTTAAGTCTGAGGTGGATTTTTCTATCTTGGATCTCTTCCTACCGGCTCAGATGTCTCCATAAACCTTTAGCACCTAGTTTTAATAGAGCTAGTGCCTACAATTGAGAAATGGGTTGGATGCAAGGAGCAAAATACTACTCATCTTAAAAATATCTTCCAGCTAGAGCTGAGGTAACTTTGTGTTGATAAGAAGCTTCCATTGACCTTTACTAAATTTGATTTTCTGGATTTAGAAAAGTCTCAACTCCCTAAGCAAAATTTTGCTTAGTGAAGCACTGAGAAGCAGATGCAGTGTAGGCATCTTGGTGCTTCCCACTCAGCACAGCTTTCTTTTAGCAAACAAGTACCACGAATGAACAATGTGCGAGCGGTTGCTGCTGTCTCTTATTGGCCATAAGCAGTAATTTTCAGGGTGTTAAATCATATTTTAAGCGAGATAACTTCAGAATATTCCATGAAAGTTTGTTTTATAAGTAATACTAATATTGGTAAGACTAGGAACTCGCCTATCTTCAAGATTCATAAGGTATTTTTCTGATTAATATTTTCAGACCTAACAAGTCTGTCCAGCCCCTTGAGTATTTCATGCGTATTTCTTCAAGGGACCGGGCTTTAGAACTATGTATTACTTCTTCCAAAAAATCAGAATTATGGTGATCTCTGACTTAAAACAAATTTTTAATAGAAATGTGTGTCAGCTATACACATAGGGGCCTTTTTAGGTATATTAAAAATCTATATAAACGCAGACCATGACAAATTTGGAGATGCAGAGGATGTTTCACATAAAGCAAGAGCAAAACTACTCCTGTCATTACACTCTTCTAGAATCTGAGTGCCCTTTCGACAAACATAAGTTAGTAACTACTTGGCTAGGAGACCCATTGTGCTGCCTTGCAAGTGGACACAGAAGTTTATATGGTTCAGGAGGTGAGTGAAAAGAAAACTTAAAATAGTATTTTTAGAAATTCTGGTTCCTAAAGCTTTGTCGCTTCTACTGAATTCAGTGAGGATTAGAAGGTTATATTTTGGCCCTAAATAACGTCATTTTTTTGACTGCTTCTCTGCTATTCTGGCTGTTTAATGAACAAACTGTACTGGCTATGCAGCGGTTGGGCTTTTTCTTGGGTGTTCCTAGGAGGTTTGATTAGAAGTACACTGATATTTCACAGTTTGTGACTGGGAGGAGAGCAGGGAGGGAAGACGAGAAGCTTCAGCTGGATATTTACACCTGACTCAGTTCCCTGAAGCCCAGACCTTGTGCTGTTGGTTGGGTGTGTAATGGGATTGTTACTGACACAGCCGTCACAGGAGCGCGTTGCTGTGACACACATTTCTTTCTAATAGAGCAGTTTTAATTAAAAAGTACAGAGTTCACGGTGAAATTCTGGCTTGACCCTCGGAGTCAGATTTAACTAATTCAATGATTTCCCAAAGAGAATGCCTTCTGGGAGCTGCCTAGCACAGCCTGGAAATAAAGCTAAAGATTAATTTGATGCGGGAAATTGATTACAAAAGAGCAAAGACAGAGTCCTGGTGAATCTGGAATAGCTCTGGTAATCGGAGCTGAGGTGGGAAGGAGGAACTCTCGCTGAACTGGCCCTGGGGTGTCCCTCTCCTGCTGGGGGTTGTTTGCAGAGAAGCTGAAGTGCTGTAACAGCCTCAAGCTCCACTCAGTGATGTTGTCTATTTTTTTTTTTTTTTTTTTTTTTTTTTTTTTTTTTTTTTTTTTGTGGCAGCCAGCTCATGTCCTTTGCAAAACTGAGAGTAGCTTAAGGCCATCATTTCATGCATGACTTGGTAAATTGTGCAAGAAAGGACACTGCCAAATGAGGAGCTAAGCCAGTTTTCAATAAGAGGGCCATCTGTGACCAAATGTTTCAGTAAGTTTGAAAACAATTGAGTTTTTTCCCATTTTTGCTCTGAGTTCATTTAGGACGTGTATACCTTTGCCTCCCCCGGAACAGGTTTATGTTACTGTGCCCTTGTTTGCTTTGCATTAAGGTTTTGTTGAGTCAAGTGGTTTCATTTCAGATTCCGTCCTGTGTGGTGCTGAAAAATGACTTTGCATCAATGTCTCCTTCGATTCTTGCTGGAGAGTTTTCTCAGGGTGGATGAAATTCTGATATTTGTGGCAGATAACGCACATGAAAATATATTGTTACTGATGACAGCAATATCCCCTAAATGGAAGGGGAGTTTATTGCTTTAATTACAAACATTTTAAATGTTGGAATGCGTTCCAAGTAAGCCTCTCTCCCTTAACCTAGCCACTTACATGTAATCTCTCGTTATCATTTCGTTTCACAAAACATATGAAGTCTCACAGGTTTTCTGTGTAGCAAGGATTACTGAGTAGTTCTGCAATCTGTTTGAGAGATCTCTTGGACTGTGCTTAAACTTTTGCAACAAAGACTACCTCTACTGAAAACAGAGTGGCGATAATTTGGTATCTAATGTGTCGAAGTATTTTACTTGGCTAACTTTGGTCTCATCGCATGAGGACAAAGTTTTTTTAAAAAGGGTGATTTTTTTTCCTTATTTAACATTGCTCTTTCTAAGAGCAAGAGGAAAACGATGGAGGACTTTTCTTAAATCTGGGGATTAAATCTGTTTTTTAATTTAGCTAACATATCTGAGGTAAACATTTTACAGCTGCTAAAGTAAAGCAGATTCACCTGGGCCAGGCCAATCCCAGGCACAA
>NW_009708605.1:0-65384 GCF_000703405.1 Apaloderma vittatum | reverse complement strand
GGTTGAACCTCCCGTTTTCCAGTTTGTGACCCACGTCCCTGACCACTGGGAGAAGTCTGAAGGAATCTTGCGGCCAAATGCTGACAGTGCTGTCAGGAGAATGTGGCAACATGACTTGAGGCAGCAGTTCTGCACGGTTTTAGCGCTAAAGCTTTAAAGCTTCCTTTCCTCTCCGCTTTCCAAATGCCACCACCTCTCTAGGCTACGCAATTAACTCTGGAAAGCCAAGAGATACTCTAGTTCTGAAGGCTTAACAGCAGTTATAAGGTTAAATTACCTAGAGGTGCCCAAGTACCGAAGCTGCTTACCTGGGGCCTAGGCTTTAAGCTGGTAAACTTCAGAAGAACTGAAGTGTGCTTCAAGCCTACTTGCACTTCATAAAATGCTTAGCAGAAGCATGGAAGAAGAATAAGAATGCAATACTGGCAAAGAAAGTTGCATTTTGTGAGCTAATAAAATAAACTAATGAAGAACACTGTTTAATTCCCACTGGCTACTTCCTTACTTCAGGCCAAAACATAACAAAAAGAGAAGTAATGAGCACCTCTTGCAACACAGGCAAAGAACAGCCTTGTGCTCAGAAAAACTGTTGAAAAAAAGAGTCATTACCTGAAAGCTGAAATGCCAGATGCCTCCCTGTAAGAAGTCTCCCTGGATGTCAGATCTCTCACGTCATCCTCTTCAATTTATTTGTTAGCACCCTTGGAAGAAGGTGGGTGGAAAGGGGTGAGAGAAAAAAAAATAATGCAGCACTCCCTCAGTTCCCTGCAGTGTTTTTCTCCACACTGTGATTGATTGCCCTGCCTGGATATTCGTGAGGAAGCCTGTTTATGTTAACATCTGTTCCTATACAAAGAATCTTCACAGATCCAGATTTTTGTCTGACATCGTCCAGAGGAAATTCTCTCTCATGAAACAACCAACTCAACAGCAGAAAGTATTATACCACGTTCTTTGCTTTCTGCATCAGCATAGATGAAGGCAGTGACAGCACATCAGACAAAGTGTGCACAAAGGGGAAGAGGAAGTTGCACAGCCATAGCAAACAAATAATAATGGTCTTAAAAGCTCTCCCATCTGGCCTAAGTACACAAGCTCTGCTCAGGCCCCAGGTAAGTCTCTGCCTTAGCAGAATCTCATCACCCTGGTCTGTCGCAAGCACTTCTTCCACCCCAGCCCTCGCACAAGGATTTTGAAAGGGCAACACCTCCAAATCGAAGAACACGCAGAACCAAGCCACACGCTCATCTATAAATCAGTACACCATTGCAGGCCAAAGTTATTTCTGTTTGGGCGCTAGTAAGACAAGCTACAAGAGCAGTTTTGTGAAGGAATATTATCCGACACCTGCACAAAGCTCACTGGGGTACCAACGAGCGTGGAACCCAGTGCAGCCAGGGGACACAGGGACCGATCTATGGTGCAGTTTGCATAACTTGGGCATTCCCCTGCGGGAACATGTTTGTTTGACCAGGTATTGATGCAAGTAAACAGAGATCTAGTGAAATGCTCGTAAGGGAAAAAAACAAGTGTTTAACATGAAAATATCAGTAGATACCACGTTTCCTTTCACCCAGAAAGAGTGAATGATAGATACACATGAAGTCACCTAAAGCAAACACCACTTAAACTGTGGAAACCTACTAATAGCAAGCACTTCCGTAAAAGCTGCTTGCATAAAAGGATGACGTTTAACATTTGTGCACTCTAAGTCATCAGAAATGCAATTTTTCCTTATTGCTACAGTTAAAGAAATGTCCTGGTGAAGCTAAAAGGAGACCCAAGCAGTGACAACGTGAAAAGACTGATCCTGAAAACACGTATGTCTTCACTTAACCTCTGTAACTTGGAATAGTTCCATTTCAGTCCAATAGGGCGACTTTTTCGAGTCTAGTTCAGCACAAACAGATGACTGAAGAACTGGCAAACCAAGGTCTTAAATTCTTTCCATAGAAAAGCTATCTAAGCAGGAGCACTTGAAATGCCTGTTACTGCAATGCTTTGGACATCAAATTAATATCTTGGAGGATGATCAAACAATTCTTTCTCAGGAACAATTTACAAGTAAAAACAGATAATTCATCAGGCCTCTGAGCTACCTGATTTGTATTAGTTCTTCGGACTGGATTTCTCTCTCTTGTGGTTTCGTAAGGCGGCACCAGCTGTGGCAAGATGTAGCAAGCTTAGCAGAATGGATGTAAATATCAGCATTCGAGTCCAAGTCTCTCTGAACCTCCTGAGACGGCTCACGGCAGCAGATGCACCGTGTCTTCCACTGGCAGCTATGCCAGCTGAGGAGGTGACTGTGCTAACCCAGGTGTCACTGCCCCCTCCCCATGGCGGGGACAGACAGGTCTCACCCCCAAGACCTGCCCACCCAGCTCTTGCCAACCTCATGCAGTACTGCTTATAGTCACAGTGAGTGGCTGGATGAATGTTTTGGGTTGTGGAGTCGGTAGAAGGATGATTGATGGCTCTTGTTTTTTTTATATTGTTCCGATGTTAGGTATTTCTAACAATGACCAGATCTAAGGGGACATAACTCCTAGCGAAGCAGCAGAAATAGAAGCATGGGGGCAAGAATCTCTTCAGCCAGAACAGCTCAAGCAGCTCCACCTAATCTGACACCTTAATGAAGTCACCAGGTGTTTCAGCAATGACTAAGCAGCCCAACACCACCCGCTCTGAACATTTCCCTGTGGATTCCTCTCATTCTTCCCTGTCCACAGCCACCATCCTGTTCATAACAAATTTCAAATGTATCTCCTAATCTCTTCTATTCCTTTATTGCACACTTGTTATTTCTAAACTAACAAAAATCTTTATCATGATAACAAGATAGGAGGCATAGCAATCAAACTATTCATTACAGTCATGAAAGAATTTAAATTAAATAGAAGAATATATCATCCTAGCACGCACATCAAGAAAAAATGGTCAGTACTTCAAAGCATTCCTCTTGATTCAACCGTAACAATCTGATTTGTCAGTCCTCAAAAAACTCTCTCTATTAGAATTAGTACATAATTCTAGGAACGAGAATAAACTGTATTCTCTATACCATCAAATTCGCACTGTATGTGTCAAAAAGCACCAGCCCTTTGGAATGGCATCACACCTGACAACTTTATAATAGTAACAAAGCCAAGTTGTTTAGGAGAATAGAAGGCTGACAGATGGCCACATCAGGAAATAAGTTTAGACCAATATACAGAAGCTTTCCTTTGTCAGTCTTTAGGACTGCAAAGAGACTAAAGGTTTTACAATATTCAGAGATTGTATTTGTTGTCTGTTCTTTGAACCTTATCTGTCCTTGGGATGCAATTTTTTTATTCTAGCTCTTTCTTAGGTGCTGCTTTCTTAATGGCTGTTACACATGGGCTGTTCTCACAGATGACTGACTTAGAATGATAGAATGGCCTAGGCTGGAAGGGACCTTAGAGATCATTTAATCCAGCCTCCCTGTCATGGGCAGAGACGCCTCTCAACTAGATCAGGCAACACATGGGGACCGAATGGGGATCGAACCCGCGACCTTGGTGTTATCAGCACCACGCTCTAACCAACTGAGCTAACCAGCCCCCCAAAGCTAACCAGCCCCCCAAGAACTTTAGTGGCTTTATTTGTTCCCTGAGCTATTTGGTTTGTCACTTAGGTCCCTTACTCCCACAAATACAGGAAGTTCTTTACTATGCATGTGGTGAAACAGTGGAGCAGGTTGCCCCATCCCCAGAGACATTCAAGGTCAGGCTTGGTGGGGCTCTGCGCAACCTGATCTAGTCAAAGATGTCCCTGCTCACTGCAGGGGGGTTGGACTCAATGACCCTTGGAGATCCCTTACAGCACAACACATTCTACGGTTCAGAATAGTCATTCTTCTGCTAATTTCTATCTTTAAATTTTCTACAACATGCCCCCACCTCTAAACTGCAAGTTGTTTTGTTTTTTTCTCTCCCCAAAGCTTGTTCAATTAACCCTCCCTTCTGCAGTTATTAGGTAGCAGAAGTATGAAGTTTAATTTAGGAGCCCTAATAAGTTGAGATCTTCAGATTATTCATGCTTTGGCAAGGACAGGAAAACAGTCTTGTGTTTTCTAAGGCTATTACAAATAGGTAGATTAAAGATGCATATCTAAAGCTTAGTAGATTGAAATAATGTTTTACGAGATTATTCGTTCCCCTTTTTATGAGTGCACAGCTCCTCCTAGGCTGATAAAGAGCAGCTGAACTATAAAAGTTGTTTGTGTGTCTTTCTGTGAATACTCAGCTTTAGAGAAGTGTGTTCTTCTGATACTGTGCTGAGGTGGCCCCAGGCTCATGCACTACACGAGAACAGTCTGGTTAACAACTCCCACCAGACCTGGCTCTCACAAAATGGAAGTCTGTGTTAACCAGTTTCAAAACTGACCGTGATAACTCGCAGGTAACTTCTGATTTTTTTTGGTGGCTAGAGGATGTATGGAGAGGGGATCAGTCATCCAGCTGCTGGTTGCCACTCTCTGGGGAATGGAACATCTGCAGGCTGCCAGCGACTCTGCAGCCTCTCTTGCTACTAAAACATCAAGGTTAAAAAAACCTAGTTTAGCCTTAACAAAAAGAGTGTATTTGCAATTCAGTCAAGAAAAATAAAATTTTACACATAACTGTTTAGAACTGGTTTGGCCTCAAGAGGCAGTTCGCAAACTGAACTATCACCCCAGCACCCAAAGACATTTTGCACAGCTCCTTGGAGCTGGGATCCAGTTTACTATCTTTTTCATGGCCCCTCTCTCTCCAAGATGAATATTGAAAAGGGACAAACACCCTTTCTCAGTTTAGTAAAAATTCACCCTTAGGAATTTCCTGCAGCTCCCAGTTCTAATTGATTCAGTTAAGGGCAATGAGACAATGCAGCACCTTACTAGCTGTGCTACCTTGGAATGCTGTCTCAATGTGCTTCACCATGTAAAGATGCTGTTGGAAGGCCTGTCCTACACAGATGGGTTGGAGGCTGCCTTTATCACTCTGTGCAATCCACTGCAAACAAAACCTTCCACACAAGGGAGTAGCTAGTAGGTCGAGAGAGGTCCTCCTCCCCCTCTACTCTGCCCTGGTGAGGCCACATCTGGAATATTGTGTCCAGTTCTGGGCCGCTCAGCTCAAGAGGGACAGGGAACTGCTGGAGAGAGTCCAGCGCAGAGCCACAGAGATGATGGAGTGGAACATCTTCCTTATGAGGAAAGGCTGAAGGAGCTGGGACTCTTTAGCTTGGAGAAGAGGAGGCTGAGGGGTGACCTCATTAATGTTTATAGAGCCAGGCTCTTCTCAGTGATGTCCAATGACAGGACAAGGGGCAATGGGTACAAGCTGGAACACAGGAGGTTCCACAAAAATATTAGAAAAAACTTTTTCACTGTGAGGGTGACGGAGCCCTGGCACAGGCTGCCCAGGGAGGTTGTGGAGTCTCCTTCTCTGGAGACATTCAAAACCTGCCTGGACGCATTCCTGTGTGACCTACTGTAGGTGATCCTGCTCTGGCAGGGGGGTTGGACTAGATGATCTTTCCAGGTCTCTCCCAATCCCTAACATTCTGTGATTCTGTGAATGCCAGTGGGTGCCTTCAAAGCACGGGAAGGCCAGCTCAATCATTTCTCTCCGAGTTGAAGGCTTCTGGGTTTGTTTTGCTTTTAAACAGCATTTGACCTCAGAATTAGTCTTCATATGCAAAGAGAAGAAAAAGCAATGCAGCATACCTCTTTGTTAGCTCCTCAGAGAAATCAGACACAATGGCAAGCACAAAAAGTGCTTTTAGGAGTACTGGAGTATTAACACTTGGCTCACTGGAATTGAGTGAGACCATGACAACGACTGCTGCAACGCTGAAATGCTGTGCAAGTGTCCTGCGAAGAAGTTGCAAGTAAAACCTGCTTTTGTACTCTGGTACAACTCAGAAGACCTCACCAGAAGCTTTTTGTCATCTTTAACCTTAAGGGCTCAGGTGTATTTCTAGAAAAGTGCTCGAAACTCTGAGCTGAGTCTCATGCCTAACTTGATTTTGCAGGTACAACAAATAAAAACCTTATTTCTGTAGAACCTTCACTGAGGAACAAACTATCAATTTATAAAATTTATTGTTAGACTTCAAGACAATCCTTAATCTCACATATAGCCACTCTACAGCCAAAACCTACGTGACTTTATTTTTTTTAAATAAATTCAATGCTTTCCTCACGCAAAGACAATTAAGAACAGAATGTAACAAAAGCATACCATATCATTTAATGCACTTCAAGCCATTTTTCTGTAGCTTGATTGTTACAATAAGATAAAATCCAGTGAAATAGTATTAAACAAATATGGGAAGTCCTGCTAGAGATTCAGGAACCCTTGCATCAGTAACTGTAGTTTGGGGTACTGTTTTGTGGCTTGCTTCTTACACATGCTCAGTGTGCCTCAGAGCAACAGCGAGAAAAAAAAATCAGTTCTCATTTTCAGTTTTCGCAGTCTAGCTGTGCCCCAGATAATACATATTATTTGAGTTTATGAGCTTTGGAAAACCACTGAAATTTTTTTAAGAGGAAAAAAATATAAATAATTATACAGCTGTACTCCCCTTGTGTTTTCTGTAATGACCTATCTTGATGGTAAGGTTGCATGTTCCTCAAGACTGAATCTCTCTCCTTATTTATTTCAAATATAGAGTCAAGTACAATAATATTATAGGATTTATCATCTCATTTAGAACATTATCTTGGCAACGAGTGAAGTACAAAAGTAATATCATCCTAGACGAGTAACTCACATCACTGATTTAATGATAGCAGTTAGGTACTATCAGATAGGTACTATCCTCTAGGCACTATTCAACACCTGATAGTTAAAAGTTAAGGAGATAATACCAGATCTGCCATTTTCATATCAAATTTGTTTCTTTTATACTCAAAGACAAACCCATGAAGACAAGACCTCTGCTTGAGCAGAATAATGAAGAAAACCCCAACAGATTAATCATGTATATCTTGCCATTTTTGGCAGTTGTTATTGGTGTTTTATTTAAATTTGGACAGCACCATATCCTTCATTCTTCCCCATGTGAGAAGATGATGTGGCTAAGATGTTTTGGCCCAAATCAGTTTATTGGCTAAAAACAGAAGAACTGAAAAAACCCACTGTTTTCCTGCTGTGCTGATATGAATCCTAAAAGATCTGGTCTGTCCCCCACTCAGCAATCAAGACCACTTCCTACAGTCAGTTTTACTATTTTGACACTTGCATTAATACATAGCTTCTTTTCTGTTACAGAATCATAGAAGCATTCAGGTTGAAAAAGACCCTTGGGATCATCGAGTCCAACCATTAATCCTACTCCACAAAGCTCAGCCCTAAACTATATCCCCCAATGTCACATCTGAACGACCTTTAAACTGTAAATTAAAAGGACATGGACACCCAGCCAGGGTGTCAGCAGGTACCAGAAAGTGCCAAGAGCCAACATCCCTCTGCCAAGCCCCGGATCGGGTGCAGAGAGTCGCAACCCCACTGCCAGCATCTGTCTCACATGTCCCCATTCATCCACCTGCCCCATGTGTCCCCATTTGTACATGTGTCCCCGTTCAACGCACACCTTCTCCATCCTCCCAAATCCCAGGTTTCTCTAGAGCTTGGAGAGCTCCCTCAAGGGACAAGGTGGCCTGTCACCAAGCTACCTGCAGAACCTTACCCTCCAACCGCCAGTGCCACACCCTGCAGAGGCTTTGGGTCCCTGCCAGGATTGCTGTAAGATCTCAGGGAGATTTCTGCAACTGAGCTGCTCAGGATCTCAAAAACACCACAAACTTTCCTGGGCTTTGCAATGCTGCCGTCTGCAATAATGGTGTCCAAACAATGGAATGGTTAATAACTCGCTCCGCCTACCTTCTGAAATGCTTACTTGCTAGGGGAACTGGATTAAAGCATTAGGGGAATGGATTAAAGCTAGAGATGGCTCGGTTCAGATTGGACGTTAGGAAGAAGTTCTCCCCCATGAGGGTGGTGAGACACTGGCACAGGTTGCCCAGAGAGGTGGTGGAAGCCCCATCCCTGGAAGTTTTTAAGGCCAGGCTGGATGGGGCTCTGAGCAGCCTGATCTAGTGGGGGATGTCCCTGCCCATGGCGAGGGGGTTGGAACTAGATGATCTTTAAGGTCCCTTCCAACCCTGACAATTCTATGATTCTATAACTAAATCAAGGCAGGCTTGAAAACAATTCTAGCACTTTCCATCCATATACTGTTAAGTGCCTGTCTCTGTTTTGTGTTGTTTTTCAGAAAGTTAACCACAATATTGGAACTTGGCCTTAAATCCACTGTTTGTTTACAAACATAAATCAACCACTTTGGCCACCGTGACTACTTACTATGCAGCATTTTAAACACGTGGTTGCGGAGTCTCCTTCTCTGGAGACATTCAAAACCTGCCTGGGCGCATTCCTGTGACCTACTCTAGGTGATCCTCCTCTGGCAAAGGGGTCCTTTCCAATCCCTAACATTCTGTGATACTTCAAAAGTCCCGGGAAAGGCCAGTACTGTATGTGTAATGTCTCGGACTCAAATGTGCTGAAACCACATGGAAAATATACATAGAGGACATGCTGCAGAAGACACAGTGCTCTCAGATTTCCATAGTGGAATTAATATTTTGCAGTCCAGCTAGCATTAAAGCCTGATTTATAGCAGTTTTAAAATCTAAAGTAAATAAGCGAAGTAAATAAATAAAAATGCACACATACCATATTAAACACACACAAATTTTACTAAGACAGTATATTAGTATAGGGATAATGTCCTTAAATAAGGGTTTTGGTGTTTATAGTTCACATTTGAGCTTATAAATTTGTTTTACTGGATACGGAGCTATAGCATTCAGACACCTTCTCATTATGTGAGTCAAGCTACAAATCTATACCTGTCCCTCTGTTTCTCATCAGTGGGACAGCTGCCCTTTAACTGCTCAGCCAGGTTTTCAAGTCAACAGAAGAACGCAGCAAGTAAAAACTTGGGCAGAACTGGACCACGTTTTCAGTACCAATGAAGATGCAACAACGATCACCGAAGCCTGTAAACTACTTGCAAAAAATTGGTTCATTTGCTAACATGCCTGTATTACTAATGACAGAGAGGAGGATTTCTCTTCATCAGGGTGTGCTTGTCAGCTTCCTGAGAAGTCCTCCTCTTGACAGAGACTCATTCATTCAATTATTTTTGTAAATGCAAAGATTAATTTCATAAGAGTAACAAATGATTTGTAACTTAATGTGAAATCTGACTTGAAAGACATCTACCTGTACCATCACATTCTTCTGAAGCTAGTAGTACTGAGGCAAAATCAAATTGGGATTGTAGCCAAGAAGGGCCAGAGACCAACTCCTCAAGCTGTAGAAAGAATTACGTGGCAAAGTGGAGGTCTGCAGTTGTCAAGGATCACAGCACAACAACTAAAACACACAAGACTGGGATGAGACTAGGCGAAATTGTTCTGGTGAGCTTAGACCTGGGACTCACAGAGACACCAGAGCCAGGAGACCAGAATTGAGGCATTGGGCTATGGAAAGAGAGAGGACTCCTCAGGATCACCTGTCTGGAATTCAACTTAAGGCTGATGGGAGTCATTTTGCTAAGGCGAGGTGTGTGGAGGTCCACAGCCAGCAGATAAAGTTTAGAGCTTGCACTAACCAGGATCCAGAAAGGGAGGTTCAGCTGTGCCACATGAGAGGGGTCCCTGGGCCCCTCTTGTTGCTTCCAAGAGGGAACAAGAATATTCTTTACTCTGTAAGAATAAATAAATAAAACCCTGCACCCCTGATTTCATATTGCATCATCTATATTCTTTCTTTCACGTGCAAGGGCCACATCTTCTACAGTAAATTCGTTCTCAGGGCTACAGAAGATTAATACAGCATTACACACACAGGCAGGCACTTTCTTAATAGCTGTCCTGCATTAGTTCTTTTGCTGAAATACAGTCAAGACATTTCTGGGAGGGAATGTTTTATACCAGGGTCACTTGAGACTTCAGGTTGTTTCTGGCAGCACATTGCCCTGACTGAGGGAAATGGTCTTGTACAAGCAATCAAAATGCGTCGCCTGACCACGCCTAAGCTGAGCTGAACAGGAAAGAAAGATAACCCCCATATAAACTTGCACAGCAAATACATTAGGAGTGGAGGACTTTGCTCTGTTTCACATGATACAGCAACTGGACAAATTCTCCTAATGGCTCTGAACCTTTCTTAAACACAGATGCTCTGAGGGGCACAGGGAAGAAGGGAGCTAGAGGCAAGCTGGGGAGAGACTTACTAAAAAAAATCACTGGGTAGGGGCCCCACATTTCTGGATGGGAATGTGGGCACAGCCAAGATGGCTGTGATAGTAAATCAACAAGCTTTGAAAAAACCTGAAAAGTAACTGCAGCACATCCAGAACACATGGAGCTCACTAGGTGCTGCCTGTGACCTCCCAAGCATTGCATGTGCAGTAGGTCTGACCCTGCCCCAAACACATCCGACACCCGGGTGGACGCACACCGCTGTCATTTTACACCGACTATGTAACCAGCTACCAGAAGCCCCAAATGACAAAATTAATTTTTTCCTTTGTCTATACAGTTTTCGAGGAGGGGAGAGGACAGGAATGTGTGTGGGTAATGACAGCAATTTATGGGGTCCTGAAAACAGAGTAACTCTCTGCATGGGTACTCACTGATGAAAAAAACCCAACAAATGAAAACCCAACACAACTGCCCACTCTGCTTCATAACAAGATCGACGTTCACATGAAACAAAACATACATTTAGATTTTTTTGCTTAAAATTCCTGTCTCTGAATTGTTGCTCTACATATCAACAAACGATCCTTTGTTTTAGCAAAGCCTTGCTGGCCACAAGCTTCCCAGGAGAAGGACACAACATCCTCAAGCACTGACAGGCCTTCCTGGTAATAAGCAATCAGCCGATATGGGGTAGATGGCACAAATCCGGGGCTGAGTACAGAGGAATCACAAGAACACTCTCTGAGAGAGGGTAAGTTAAGAAGGTATCTGGATATAAGAATGACCAAAAAGGTACTGGCCCTAGTTATCCTACAACCCTGCTATGCTGCCTTGCGTGCCAGCTTGCTGACATTTATGTGGCTATTAAAAAAAAGAGAGAAAAACCACAAACAAGTCACTGTGCAAAACTTTGTTCTAAAAGTACACCACTAAGGAACATTGGACGCAGAGATGTCCAAGCCAGTCTTAAAGCAATCAGCTTCACATTGAGAGTTACTAGCTAAAAATTCTCAGTCAGCAGTAGATGAAAACATGCTCAATCCCAAGCACTGAGGAGCATGGGAAGGACTACAGGCTACTTAAAAAGTCAGGAATATATCATCAAGAGCTGCAGTAGAAACAGAAGTCTGAACTTGGCAAGTAAAGGCATTTTCCGCTCCTTTTTAAACATACTCTCTTGATGGAAGCTGTCCATTTTAAAGTAGTTGAAATTTGCATTTGAGTGTCACACTTTCTTAACTGAGCTATGCATGATTAAAACATTTTTTAAAAATAAAGTACAAGAATGTAATGATAACTGGGCGGGGTTGTTTTATGAAGGTTGTTGACAGAATAGAGCAACAACACTTTATTTTCAAACAGTTTATGTTTTCAAACAGTAAATAAAACCTCTGAAAGCAAATTTATTTCATGTTGACTCTGTCAACTAGCGAAGTATCAACTTAATTTTAATGTCATTTACCCTGCTATTTTGGTCACCATCAGATTTGAGGGAATACAGCTGTATCCATTTTTCCTGTGTGTTTTATACAAGTCTCTCCCTAAATATGTTTTCCTCCTCTCCTCACACAAAACTTCCACCAACTGTTGGAGAAACTATGCAACTGCATTTGACACTAATGTGAACTTCCTGATCAGACCATCTACAACCTTTAGCCCGTGTTCTCAGTTGTCTCAGGGGGCAAAGGGAGTGGACCGCCGCTCAGAAAGTTTGTAACAGTACATTGTGAAAGGAACATGAAGGGAACTAGAGCTGACAAAGTAGATCTAAAGATTTAAGTGAACTGCACAGAGAAACAGCACATATTTTGAGTCTGCTAACCAATCTCAAAGGTTAGGTAAGCGTGCTGTGTATGATACCCTGGAAAGCATACCCTTTCCACCACAGGAACTGTGTTTAATCCCCATGGCTTGCTGCTTACAAATAAAAGTCTACATCAAGCAGAGGATCCCATCTTCAGTGTCTTTACATCAACTTGAAAACTTAATAAAGCAGTGTTGCAATTCTGTGAAGGAGGGGGGAGGCAAGACCCAGAAAGAAAACTTCCAAGGTTTTCAATTAACTTTTAAGTGACGCTTCTTCTAAGAATCAGCATGTCTGTTCCACAATATTAAATTATCTTCCAACCTTTCCTTTGCCCAGTATTTTTTGCAAACTGACTAGTACAGCCAAAGGCACAAAAGAGACTCACAACAGACCACACAAAGACATTTCAGGAGGGCCTGGAGTTCATGACCTACTTTACATAATGAAAATCTCCTTATATATGAATCAATTGTAGATATTGGAACTCCCTACATTTAGATGATCTCGACCTATGTGTGCATCCCTCACTACACGTGTACCAGTAAGGCTGGTACACCGTGTTCTTCCCTGCTAGGGAGCCCCTTCAGCAAATACAATCACATAGTTCAGAACACAGAAGAAGACACCTAAAAGAGATGACAATGTATAGACTACAGCTGGGCTTTTAGACTCAGATCAGTGCACACTAATCACAATTCAGTTACAAGTTGACTTCTCTCTTCTCAGCCTGAGCTCCCTCCTCCCTATAGCACATCCCTCCCCTTCATTTCTCTCACTGTTCCACTTTCCCTGCCATTTTCTTATCCCCCTGCCTTGAATTTCTTACTGTTAGCCTGCTTGGACTGTAATTATAATTGAATTGTGCTCTGGATCTGTGCAGCAGCTCTGCCTGCTTGCCTGCCTCAAGACACTACTACCAGGAGCACCCGTGGTTACTCAGCAGTGTCATGCACAGAAGAGAGGATGTTCTCCCTTCAGAGCATGTGCTACTCCCAGCCAGAACAGGCAAGAAAAGTCACTATGACTTGGGTCACGCAAAACCAGGTAATACAGAAAGAAAACAGGGTAACGTTTTTCTACTGCTTTCCTGTTTGCAGTCTCTCTTGCTCCCACTGCTTCCCAGCCTAGGAGCAGCTCAGCTCCTCCAGGAAACAAGAATTAGAACTGTAAAAGGTGTTAGAGTGATGTACTAAAGCTCCAGGAGAACTCTCCACAAGGAAAGCAGGCCCTCAGTACTCCTCTAAAGCTCCACTGGCAAAGACTTTCTTTCAAGGTACACAAGAGTCTGATTTCTGCTATGCTACAGGTTGGTGCTATTTCCAAAAGGCCTCTAGCTCTGCAAGAGCAGGTTATTACTCTGCTGATGGCTCATTATAAAAGCCACTTGCAGACTTGAGTATGTCTGAAATGCCCCAGGAAACACAAAGTCTGGCAGAATTTATCAGGGTTTGAGCTTGTTATTATGAAGCTGAAACTTGCACAAGTTCACTAGATGCAGGGTGAGTTTCAGGTAGTGCCATACCACAACCTCCTTCTACCTCGGAAGAACTCAGAAGGCAGAGGTTGAAAACTCTCCCCGCACATCATATACATGTAAAAGTAGAAGAAAACAGGCTGCACTCCTTCCCAGTGTCTGACAGCTGGATCCACTAGTCATTAAGGGCAGGGGAAAGTGCAAAACCAGAATAGGCAGTTTCTGGAGATGAAGGAGGGCAGACCAGAGGCTTATGTGGGAAGAATAAGAAAGAGCATGTGGGGCCAAGGACTCCTAGGGAAAAGCATGCCTTGACTTGTCTGCCTTAGGGACAGCCCCCCCTCCCCTTAGTATAGGGACTCACTCAGAACAGCAGCTTCATAAATTGCTGTGTAGTACATCAGCAGTGAGTGGAAACCACATCTCTCAGACTAAAAGCAGGTTTCAGAGGGATGAGGATTGGTATGTAATTCAACTTCATTGACGTTTCAAACAGTGAAAGTTTAAGATAGGGAAGGCATTTCATGGAAAACATGGGTTTATCCAAGTCTGTGACTAAACTGCAACTAAATCCTTCCCAGTGGGGCCTGAGAGCTTTGCTGTATAACCTCTGCAGATGGATTAAATTCTTAGAACTGAACTATCAAGTTTTATCATTAAGCAGAGCTGCTACCAAATAGAAACACAAAACTTAAATGTGAAAACAAAAGGGCAGCCTATCTATTCCTTCCACTGCAGCTACAGTATTTGCTGTCTCTTTGGACAAACACTCACCCCAGCTTGGGACAATTCCAGCTGGTTACATCAGCAGTTCATACACCAGCAGTTACATGTAAAAACTAGTCTCAGTGTAACTTTATGGACTTTATTACAACTTCCTTTTAAAATTAGCAACATTATTTAGAGGCAACTTGTATTAAATCTACAGCATCTGAGAAGAAAAATCCCAATGCCTGCCTTTATTTTTCCTCTTCAGCACAAATAGAACAAATCACGAAGAGCATCTAATCATCACACAGACTTTCAGAAACACTGAACTATCATCGACTGCAGTTAACACTACAGGCCAGTGACAAAAGACATATGAACACCTGTTAACAAACTTTAACAACAACAGTTAAGTCTCAAAGTAAAGAGGGACTCGAAGCCTTTCAGTAGGCAAGCAATAGCGGAGAGCTGGCAACACTAAAAGATTTAATGAATACGGCAGCATTCAGCAGCAATTTGAAAACTTGCTGCTTGGGTAAGGCTGAATTATTTAAAAAAAAAATCTCCATTTACAAACAGTGTGGATGGGATTTAACAGCCTGTGTAAGAAGGATGAAAAGGCAATGGAAAAGTCTGTACAGATATGAAAGCCCAAAGAAACTGTGCCCTCAAATTCTGTACATACTGTTTAACCTTATCTCTGTTTCAGTCTCCTGGCACTCGGAGGGGGTCAAACAGGCTGCCTTATGCATAGCTGGTGAGGTGGGCTCTCTGTTAGGGCTATTTAATGCTTGTACAGTGCTTTGAGCTATACTGTCCCCTCACTCTCCCTTCTCCCTCTTTTAAAGCTGTGTACTAAAAGTCATAATTGACCACACAAGGAAGAGCTAGCAGCTACCAAAGCGAGACATAAATTGCAAGAGTCTGTCCAGGCATGCTATAATGACTAGGTGTTTTCCTTCCTTAACTGATGAGCTTGCTCTTCTCTGTTAGACTTTTATAACTGTACACCTTCAATATAACTAGTGTAAATATTGACAACGGGGAGGCAAACGGGGATTTCTGGGAGGAGGAGGCGGAGGATTGGGTGAGAGATGAGAACTGAGGTTTAACGTGCTTTTTTTTCCCTCTTGCCTCCAAAGTATCCTGTAACATTCTGCTTTACACAAAAGTTATCATGGCATTTAATTTATGTATCACTTCTTAGAATAAAACTACAGACAGGAACACATAACTAACTCTCTTCATCCATTAATCCCTCCCCTATCCTTTCTCGTCTTCTCATCTCATCCAAAATCCAGCCTATTCTGGTAACCTAAGTTGCCTATTTCTGATGCGCCTTTTGTGAAATGGCCAAAGCTAAAGAGCATTCAAGGTGAAAACGTACAATACCACATCTTGTCTTGGTTCCCCTAGCCTGTAACGTAGCCTAACATTTGTTTTGCTTCTTTTGGTCTTGTCCATGATACAATAAGAGCTTTATGAAAAAGCGCTCTAAGAATCTGGGCCGTGGAGTTGAACAAGGACTATTTAGCCACGACACGCAGCACTGAAGAGAACGGCTCAACAAGCCAGCTCTGGAAGCAGCTCTGCCATCTCAGTGCAGTGCTATGCAGCAACACTGGACGGCTTCTGCGACCTGAGGTTCTCTCTTGGCCCAGTCTTGCCAGAGCTAGTTCAGGTGCATCCAACACGGCACCACAAAACATGCTGTAAACAGATTCCAATTACTTATCTGCGATATTTATCAGCCTATGCTTTTTCCAAGGGGTTGCATGAACCATTACATAAACATAACCAGAATATAACTTGCAGAAGGGCACAGCTATTCCACTGGGAAGTGGAGTTATATTTAAGAAACAAACAAACAAGCCACAGATATTTGGGAGAACATTGCCTCCATGCAAATTCAGGGCGGAAATGAAGAACATCAATATACAATAGCCCTAGGGAGATTCAAATAGCTAACCAACTTATTTGTATAAACCACACAAAACACTCAAATTCTGTAGGAGATACACTTTGCTAACACTTATGGCTGCAAAGTTAATCTTTTAAATGCAGTTTTACTGTATGTCAAAACAACCCTGCCTCCTTCAACGTATTTCATCATACAGTTGTTATCTGGTTACTGTACACTCTGTATTCATGAGTATTAGTCCTTATATTTTGTAAATATGGTTTTATAACCTGCAAAGTAAGAATGATATTGTAATCTGAAACACATTTGTGACTATTCCATTTTGTAGCAACGTGTTCGTGATCGACTCCTTACTCGGGATGACATACTCAGAGAACCCACATCAAGGACATGGAAAGAGACATACCAAAACCAATCCCTCTTCAAAGCTCATCATTCTTGTAGGCAGTTCCTACTGTTGAAAAAAAGGAGAGTTTCTTGGTACTTATTTTTGTTTGGGCTGCAAAGTCTGCATAGCTAAGATACCTGGTTTTTGTATTTATTAGCGCCCCTATCTGTTCATACAGAATCACAGAATGTTCGGGGTTGGAAGGGACCTCAAAAGATCATCTAAGTCCAACCCTCCTGCCAGAGCAGGATCACCTACAGTAGGTCACACAGGAACATGTCCAGACGGGTTTTGAATGTCTCCAGAGAAGGAGACTCCACAACCTCCCTGGGCAGCCTGTGCCAGTGCTCTGTCACCCTCACAGGGAAAAAGTTTTTTCTGTTATTTTTGTGGAACCTCCTATGCTCCAGCTTGTACCCATTGCCCCTTGTCCTATCATTAGACATCCCTGAGAAGAGCCTGGCTCCATCCTCCTGACACTCCCCCTTAACATATTTATAAACATTAATGAGGTCAGCCCTCAGCCTCCTCTTCTCCAGGCTAAAGAGACCCAGCTCCTTCAGCCTTTCCTCATAAGGGAGATGTTCCACTCCCTTCATCATCTCTGTGGCTCTGCACTGGACTCTCTCAAGCAGTTCCCCATCTCTCTTGAGCTGAGGGGCCCAGAGTAAAGGGGGAAGAGGACCTCTCTCAACCTATAGCTACTCCTACAACAGCAAAAAGGACTGGGTTGCCATTCTGTAAGGGCTGTGGAAGATGAGGTGAACGTTAAAACAGTAAAAACCACCCTGTATCTGAGTGCGCTTGGGCAGCTGCCTCACTGAAACTCCTTGCGAGCATTAGTCACAGATTTCCTGCTTCAGTGCATGTAGTGAGAGGATTATGATCTAAAAAAGCACAATTTGGTTCCCTCACTGTAACCTCATGATGTTATTTGGGCATTTATGAATAGCCAGGTCTCTGTGCAGCAGGGCTGCTAACAGCACGGCAAGTACCACTCACGCTGCAAAGCAGGTGATCTCACCCAGGCAGCTTGTGTAAACACAGCACAGCCACACAAATGGGACAAGGTTCTAAGTGTATTTAAGGTTATTCTACAGGAATATTTACTGTGTCGCCTGGATACATATTAAGTAGTGCTTTTGGGGGTTCCCTCACTGATTTTCCATTAGAGAAAGTCATGGAAAGAGTAAGAACTCCTTCAAAGAAGGGGTTTGCTATTGTGGTAATTTAGCATACCATAGTCCAAAGAGTAATTTTTCTACACAGTATTTCCAAACCCAGCAATCTTTCCTTCCGAATACCTATTTCCATTAAGAAATATTCTGCTACTATAGGCAAGAACTGACGCACTTCACAGTGCTCTGTTTGAACAAAGGTACACTGCTGGAACAGGACATACTCTCCCCACAAATGCATTTTGGAGAAGCACTATTTAAAACTCCCTGGACATGATAGCAAAACTGAATCTAAATTCTGCAAGAAAAAAAAAAAGGAATTAAAACCCTTTGAAAGAAGTTATTATTTGTGTACCTTCTCCCTTAAACAAATAGATTTTACGTACTTGTTGGCAAACTGACAAGTCTTTGGTTATTCACAAGGTCTACTGGAAAGTCACTAAAAATCAAGAGTGGGTAGATTCAACGATCTAGTGGTCTCATAGAAAAAACAGCTAAAACCCAGTTCTGTCCAAAGTAGAAGAGGGTAAATCCTATTTACCTGCACTTAGTCCCCCCTATACTATGCCTTCCATTAATAATACTCAAAGCAAAAGCTTATTTCAAGTAGAGCAGTGTTATAGAACAGAAATTCCGTAGGAGAAAATATGAAGGTCACTAAATATGAAATTTCAGGTTTGCAAAATATCTACCAAATAATCTTGTAAGAAAATAAGGTTTATTTTTAAATAATTATTTCATTAGATCAACTAATGCAGCTGGAAGACTACAGGGGGCAAGCTCTACTTCAGATCAGGCTTAAAAGCTTAACTACTTTTATCAATTGTATGAGCTCCTCTAAGAAAAGCCATTACCTCTCCCCAAAAGACTGATTTGCTGTTATCGCAGCTACAACACTATTTTGATTTGAAAAAGAACAAGCTTAGAACTCTTGCTAAAAGCTTTTAGTTGTGTTTTTTTTCCTCCTCATCAAAATAGCAATTAATTATTTCCTTAAAGGCTCCACTGCTACAAATACCAGAGGAAGAGAAGAAATACTGGTCAGACAACTTATTTTAGAGATAGATGCTCTGGATTAAGTGGGATTTCAGAGAAAAACTCTGTGCTAGCCAAGTGATAAAGAGGTTTAGCCAACAGCTTTGCTATTTTTGAGGTAACTTTGGAAAGTGAGCAGCTGTTTAGTTTCAGCGTATAGTTACTGAACTCTGCCTGGCTTACCTGATGGGTACAGAAAGGACTAATGGAAAATGACATAAAATTATTGCACATTTTTCAATGATTTAATCTCCATAATCACTTAGAGAAACACATTTGAAAGAAATTAGTACAGCACACCATACTCAGGAAACAGTCACAAGGAAATTACAAAATTATCCCAGCTGTAGAAAAAGGACAGATGGGACCCTTGAAAGCCTATTCAGGACTAACCTCCTGCTTCAGCAGAATCAACTACAGCTTTGTCATCCTGACAGATGCTTGCCTAACCTGTTCAAAGGCCTCTAATGACAGACGTGCTATGACATCCAAGGTGAAGAGTTCTCGAGTATCCTTATTATTAAGATCTAAATTTTACCTGGTACCATTATCTGAATTAGTCTGTGAATACAGAATGTCTCTTCCATGCTATATGGAAAAAAACAAAAATTAAAAAAAGTCTTTTTCTAACTGCTGAAGAATTTAACATATCACCAGTTCTCACAGACTATATTGCTAAGAAAGACTGTTACTGTGCTGTTCCTCTGTGTCTACAACTGTCTTTTCATCTAGATATGAACGGAAATAAACACAGATCCAGAGGCAAATGGCATAAAATATAATGCCTGACAGAGTAAGGCTGACAGCAGGTATTTCAACTTAAGTGCTGCCCAAAGCACTACTGTTTTCAACTCTTTTATGGCCACAGTGGATTTGTGAGAGAGGAGCAGGGGGACAAAGATAATGAAAATTGTTATTTAAAATTTCTAAAGAACAATTGCTTTGTGATAAATTTTTCAGAGCAGGAGAATGAAGCTACTGGGAAAAGCAGCAGCAGACAATCTTACTGCTCCCGAGAACAAAGCTTTGCAGATGGTAAGGAGGGGGAAGGAAGACAAAAAAATGAAGGAGCACTCTTGCTATTCTCTGATAAAAATCATAGATTCATAGACTGTGAGGGGTTGGAAAGGACCTCTAGAGTTCATCTAGTCCAACCTCCCTGCCAGAGCAGGATCCCCTAGGGCAGCCACACAGGAACGCATTTCATTCCTCTTACTCTGAAGATATTTTACCTTTGGATGAGCAATTCTCCTGAAGATGTCTTTGTAATAGCGTCCAGCAAAGGTGGCCAGTGACAGCAGTAACCAACAGAATCATAGAATATTAGGAGTTGGAAGGGACCTCTAGAGATCATCCAGTCCAACCCCCCTGCCAGAGCAGGATCCCCCAGGGCAGCCACACAGGAACGTGTCCAGGTGGGTTTTGAAAGTCTCCAGAGAAGGAGACTCCACAATCTCCCTGGGCAGCCTGTGCCAGGGCTCTGTCACCCTCACAGTAAAGAAGTTTCTCCTCATGTTGAGGTGGAACTTCCTATGTTCTAGCTTACACCCATTACTCCTTGTCCTAGTACTGGGCACCACTGAGAAGAGACTGGCACCCTCCTCTTGACCCCTATTCCTCAGATATTTGTATACGTTAATAAGGTCCCCTCTCAGCCATCTCCCTTCAAGGCTAAACAGCCCCAGCTCTCTCAGTCTCTCTTCCTAGGAGAGATGTTCAAGTCCCTTGATCACCCTCGTAGCTCTCCGTTGGACTCTCTTCAGCAGGTCCCTGTCTCTCTTGAATTGGGGAGCCCAAAACTGGACACAGTATTCCAGGTGTGGTCTCACCAGGGCAGAGTAGAGGGGGAGAAGAACCTCCCTAGACCTGCTGGACACACTTTTCTTAATGCACCCCAGGATCCCATTGATCCTCTTGGCCACAAGGACACATTGCTGTCCCATGGACAACTGACTGTCCACTAGGACTCCAAGGTCTTTCTCAATGGAGCTGCTTTCCAGCAGGATAACCCCTAATCTGTACTGGTGCCTTGCATTATCCCTCCCCAGAGGCAGGACTATACACTTGTCCCTACTGAACTTCATGAAGTTCACCTTCACCCTGCTCTCCAGCCTGTCCAGATCTTGCTGGATAGCAGCACCACCTTCGGGTGTGCAGTACACCACTGGGAAGGGTGCCTCAAAAGGCTTAGATGCCACCTCTATTCCCTCCTGCTTCAGCAACAGCTCTTGCTAACTTTTGAGCATTTCTATTTCTTCTCCAGCAGCCTGAGTCTACTAGCTGCTGTAGTCATACGCATAAGCCCTATTTCCTATGCTGGGTTTTTCTTCTCTGTTAAACTGGCTGCTTGTTCATCATTATGGCTCAATTTGAGGCAATGATCAGGCACTTCAATCTACATGGAATAATTTCACATGCACACAAAGTCTTAGAAAGACACGTTTTTTCCCTACTTACAAGCTTACAAACTCATTGGAGAGCAGCAGAAAGAAAACATCATGCTAGAGCAGTTCCCACAGTGGGAACACAGTAAATGACTACTAGTTCCAGGAGCTGCCATAACATAATAACAATAAATGAATACCTGAAATCTGTTGTTTGTCAAATTATAATATGAATTAGTATACTAATCCATGAAGGGAAAAAGCCTATGTATGTAATCAAATTCAAGGAGAAACCACACTCTACACATATCTGATAGAGATTTATTATTATTGTCCTCTTTAAATACAGTGATCTTATTTATCCATGCACTGTACTTATCTGAAACTGAAACCTTACTTTATCAGCAAGAGAGGCAATTCTTTTTCCACTGTTTGTCTGAAAGAGTTCTTCATGCCTCTTTTAAAACATGGTTGTGCTCAAGAAGCATTATCTGGTTGCCCTTGTACTATATCCCAGTGATTCCAAATGAAATACACTTAGCTCATAAACAAAAGTTTTGTTTGAAAAAAGTTTTATGCAGTCATATAGCTGGCTTTGCATATTCTTCTGGGTCCAAAAGTCTAAAGTGCAGATCTACAAAGAGTGCAGTCCTACACTGTGCCAGTGCAAGAAGGTGTCTGAATGCAAGCCAACTCCAGCATAGAAACTATAACCATGGTACTGTTTTCACAATTTCAGAGCTAATAAACCCTGCCACTTAAGATGAGAAACAGGTCTGTGCCTCCTGAAAGACACGTAACAATAATGAAAGTCAAGTTTCATCCCACATACATACTTCTAATACCAGTGTTTCCAGATCATTAACAACCACACAAAACTAGAACCGGTATGTGATTTGAAGCAGCTAAAATGGCTTTGCTGATGCTGCTCAATCCCGGACCACCACTGTCATATTCTTACTCTACTAGAGAGTTCACTAAACTAACAGGAGGCAAAACCAGTGAGCATTCATGCAAGCTGCCATGCTCAGCAGGTAACTATAATCATGAGAGGAGACAAGACCCGTTCAGAGAGCAGCCTAAAGCCTTCGCTATATGCAGTATTTGTAGTTAAACTGCTACCGATTATTAAAATGGGTTTGGTTAAACTGTCCCTGACTATGTGTGTGCCTTTTTAAACACTGTTTGCAAAGGGCTTAGACAAGGAGATAAAACCAAATCGATGAGGGGCTTTTATAAGCCAGCGTACATTTGTTTACATCAGGACTCAAACTAGCTTACATTTTACTGGTGAGCTGGGTTATGTATGGAACAGTATTTGCAAAACAGACTACTGACAAAACTATGGAAACGAATGCTGCTGTCCTTGCAATACTGTCAAGTCAGCCTGGGAACAGCTACTGCTGTGGTTTCCTTGTGAAAGTGTAAGCACGCTGAGATCTGATACAAGACACTGTAGGAGCATAGGGGAGAGATTAAAATAAAGACAGAAAGTTTCAATTCTTTATCCTCATAAATTCACTAGGATGACAAAAGCTCTCTGTGACATGCATGCAAGTAATTCTGGACTTTCAACATGAAAACCGCAAGTCTGAATCTGAAGTATTTGAACTTGATACTGCTTATCAATACCAGATGAGCCAAGCAAGATTCCAAATTTTGGCCCTTTTCAGCTTCAGGCAAGATACTTATGAAAAGCTTACCTTGCAAATTAGAAAATTTAAATATGCACAACCCAAATATCTGCATGTTGTTTACTTGTAATTCAGAATTAGCATACAGTTATCTATAATTGCATTCAAAAAATCTGCTGGATTACTGATGCCAATTTATTGTTGAAATGCTGATTCCATACCGTGGATATAAAGCAGGGAGGACAGAAAAGAAACTTAAGAAATCACTCGCTCAGCCATTACTGGGCATCCAAAAAATCTGTATGCTGAAGAAACAGCACACCTTTATTTCTCAAATATGGTAATAATTCTCTAAAACAAAAAACACATTACCTGCACTGTAGTAATAGAGTTTCAGAGAGGTGCATAAGCAAAGCACATAGGGGAAATGGCTCTCTCCACTGTGTCTCTTCAGGTAACACCAGAAATTTCTAGAAATGACAAATCATAAACCTCAAAACCAAAGAAAGCTGCTTGCTGTAAACCCTGTGTGATAACAGCTCAAAATGATACAGTAAAACTTGGTATATCCTGCAATTAATCTCTGGAAATGCTGTGATAAACACTTGTATAATATGAATACTTTAATGCATAGAATTTTTCAAAACACAAATTGTCAAACAGATGTTGGTTATAGCACTCCAAAAAATGCTGCACTGCTTAATAAGACTAGTGAAAAAGTTTAAATGGGTCTGCAACAGTCTTTAAAACAGTCGAGAAAGCTTGGGCGATATGCTCTTCTTCCCCCTTCATAAAAAATGTGAGAGGGAAAGGAAGTTTTATTTGCTAAGCTTGGAAATTCAGGTCTAGTTTACCTGAGCCAGTAGAGAACTAACATAGCTACACTATAATTTTAAGCAAGTAACACTTTGGTCATAAATTACAGTGTGCATAGTCAAACTTGGCATGACTCATTCACTTTCCAACTGTGCTTCAACATCTAAAAGGCCCTGCCAATCTGCCTGTTTCCAGGAACACCATCTTTTTTGCACACCTGCCTGATGGCTTACAAAGAGAATTTCAGACATTTGTTTCCCTTGAGGGAAGCCCGAGCTCTAATCTAACCCAGCTCCTGCCTCCCAAGACCAGCTCCATCCAGCCATGACCTGGGCATCCAAGCGTCTCTGGTTTATGTGACAGCCTTGTCGACAAGGTGCTTTCCTCCAGATTCTCTGGGCCTCTCGTCCAGGCTCGGTCCGTATGACTTGGCTGCCAGAGGATCACACTCATCTGAGTGAGCACAAGGAGAAAACTGCAGTGAAGAGTGGCTACAAAAGGACTTAATTCTGGATCAAAAGGGTATTTATAGAAAAAGGAGAAAAGGTATTTTCTTATTTATTTGTTTAATAAATAGAAGTAGATAAAATAGAGAAAAAATATACAGTTATTTCTCAAAAATTCAAATGTATTTACAGTTTTATTGAGAGTTTAAATAAGCATGATGCAACCATTCCTTTAGAAGGGAACTTTTATACTCATTTTGAATGGGAGAGTTCTCTTAACCAGAAGAAAATTGTCAGCGTCTGCTTACCACAAAAGTTATTTTTCAAATTCTGAAACAAGGATTCACCTTTTCAAATATGCCTGCATAAAACAAAACATCTAGATTTTTAAATATCTTGAAAGATTCCTATAATTCATCTGACTGTAAATTACTGGGACTTTGGTAAACAATTCACAGCTATTTGATAAACATAGGGAATACTGCAGTTTAAATGCAATTCGTAAATTGAGAAGACGTTCTTCGACAAAAAAGGCTAAAAAGCTTGCATTTCACAGATCTGATTTTAAACTTTTTGTGTTAGTCATAATATAATGCATATGTGTGTGCACAATATGTAATTGTTAAATAAAAGCATGTTCCTGACAAGGGAACCAGTCTCAGCTACAAAAGCCATATCTGACTTCCTGCTCTTTCATTAGGCCTAAATAATAAGTCAAGGCAGATTAAAAAAAAAAGAAAAAGAGTGAAGAGTGCATATTGCTACTTCTCCAGGAAAACACTGGTTCAAGCCATCTAATAGTCAGTTAAAGAGTTCAACTATCAAGGCCAAACTAACCTGACACTATTTTAACCAAAAATCCTTACCTGGATCTTTTGTCCATATTCCAATTATAAACATCATCAACCTTACTTACTTATTATATATTGGTTTATATTGTTACTGGTAAAAAAAAACTTGGTTAAAATTATTTGCTACAGCTGCTATTTCCACTAAGACATGCAATTAGGATCTAACAAGATGTTGCAACACAGGCAACACGTGGACATATGGCTGTATCGTTGAACATACACTTATATAGCCCTGAAAGCTGAAAAGACTGCCAAAACCTCTGAAATTCAGAAGGTCCAGTGTTTCAGCATCTATTGTCCTCCGAACTCGGAATTAAAAGCTAAAGTTTTGAAATTTGGAGATGAGCTAATAAGTGGAATGGAAAATAACAAAAATGTAATGTTACTCAGGCAAAATCATATGAATTTCCATTTTTAATCCTCAAGGATCAACAGCAACAGAAATTGTCAGGCTAGAAGATAGAAAGTCAGGCTAGCGAGAATTTAAGTTATTTTTTAAATTGGTTGGACTTCTTTAATTTCACCTTAAATATATAAAGAATTGACTGAAAGAGCTAGTGTTCTTTTCAAGAATTTATGGAGGATGGGCAATGTATCAAAAACCAGGGAAACAAGGAACACAGTGCTTTTATCTTAAAAAAGAACCAGTTCAGCCAGATGAATTTCAATTCCTGAAAAGAAAAAAAAAAAAAAAAGGAACAGAACAAAAAAAAAAAACACAAGCAAAAATTCGGCAAAATAGTTTGTAAGAGCCCAGATGACAACATACAAACTCAGTGAAAGCTGAAAATCACTTTGATATGAATGTTGGGACACATCCTCATCAAATCTTTCTACGTTGCCCTCCACACAGGACAGCAAGTGAAAAACTACTTTCAAGACACTAGTATATGTTACCATTATGACTAAGCTCAGGAAATTTTTTTCTCGATGAGACACCAGCAATATGAACACAAAACTGTCTTATGCTGAAAGAGCAGCCATCAGTGGCTCGCTGCCAGCAGGAGCAGACATAGCACGTGGGATCCCACAGCAAACACGGTTCTGCGCAGAATGAAGACCTGAATTATAGAATCGAGTGAACGCTTGCTGCATTAATGAACCAATAATACAAGGCTTGTAAGGACTGAGGGAACCTGAGAGGACAAACTTGAACTTCTCATAGAGAAAAGTTACAGAATCACCTAAAGAAGGGAACATAATTCTTAGGGAAGAGATTGAAATTATCGCTCTCTGATAGAAATTACCAATTATACAAAGACAGGAAAGGGAAACAAGATGCTGAAAACACTCTACTTGAAAAGAGTTAAGGTTATAAAGGATTATGGCACCACGACATCGACATGAAAAAAATCCCACAAAGCCTTAACATGATTCATGTGCAGTATTTTAGCTTGCAAGACAGAGGAAGCAAACCTGTCTGTTCCTACTCGGCAGGAATACCCCGTCGTTTTGGTCAAAGCACATCAAAGACGTGAACTGAATGCTGTCCTCCATATTCTCACCAGCAGAAGTGATTAGATGCCTAGAAAAGATGACTGAGAAAGACTGGAAACACCACAAACACATTTAACCTATGGAGAAAGAGAGGAGAAGAGAAAGGAAATTCTGTGGATTCTTGACTGCTGGTAGTCTGTAAAACAGGCAGATAAACTTTTCACACACAGCCTAGATGCAATAGTTGGTCCTTCCCTGGAGTGGGCATCTTGATAGACCTAACAGATCTCTCAGGTCCTTCCCTATTCCATGGTTCTGTGAAAAGACATTTTAATCTAGCTAGCTATCCCACACGTAAGGACAAAGAAAATAATCAACACGTACACATGGGGAAATAATTTGGAAAGCAGTGTCTCCAGAAAGAACACGGGGAACTGTAGATCAGGCTCCACCATGCATTTATAGCATGGTTCAGCTGCCTCTAAGGCTAATTTGATATAAAATGTAGGAATTTGGGTAGAACAAATTACCTGTATACGCTATGCTATCTGACTATTTAATAATATGACAACTTTCAAAAATTATTTGGAAATACTGGAAGGATTTTTATGGCTTGTATTTGACTTGATAGAGAAAAGGGGCTTCTTTGTACACAGCTTAAAAACCTCAGTCTAGGCAAATTATGAAAGTTGAGAGATGACTTGGTTTTTTACATATATACATACATATATATATTCTCACTCCCCCATAAGACACATTAAGATGTCTGAAAATGATAAAAAGATTGGGAAAAAAAATCAAGATTGTTCAGATTCATAAATTAACTCACAGAAAACTACAATGAAGGGAACTTGACATTACACAAATGATCTTGCAGAGATACCATTTCCTATCAGCAAGAACAACTGAACTCTGAAAGCTCTTACTACAGGAAATGGACACCACCACTTCAATTTTTTAAGCAAGATTAGAGATCTTTCGGAAAGATTTCTTACATTCAGCTTCTGGGAGAAAAACAAAACTCCATGACCTACATATACAAGAGATTGAATCAGATTATCACAATTCTCTAACCTGGCCTAGCAGCCGAAACACTTCTTTCCCTCAGCTATTCTGTTAGATGCTTCGTAATCTGTGCATTTTGCAGCAGAAGAGAGCCAAAGAGACTGAACACAAAAGCGACCAGATACAGAAATCGGCAGAAAGAATATGGTTTCAGGTACCTTAAAGGCAATAGCCACATAAAAATCATTCCTTAAATTCCACAAAGTAAGAAAAGAGCTTTAAGACTTGGCAAGCAGAAAACTCAAAGGGCCACAGAAAGAGGAACGATGCAAATGGGCAAAAAGGAACATAGCTGGCAGAAGATGCCCACTATCCCTCAGGAAAGAAATGGTGACCTGCCTCTTGAAAAGGCTCTGGGCGTGAAATATGTGCAAAGAGAAATGAAACTCATCTGCTCCCAAAAACTGGGAAGAAAAAAAAAAATGACATACCACTTTCCCTAAAGGCTGCCCTGATGTGTTTCATGTTAATTGTACCTGAGGCTTTCTGTTGCTCCTCCACAGGCTCAGACTTGCCTGACAAAGCAACTCCAAAGTCACTTTGCTTTCAGCGATGTCACAAAAAGCAAGCATGCGTTTTATTGCTGTACTGATTAATCCATGTCTAAACCTACCCTGTACGTTACATATAGTCAATGTTTACATTTTAATTACTGTATGAGCTGTTCCAAAGGAATCTTTCCCTTCCCTACAGTAACATCCAGGAGAAAATTTTCCAATAATAGATTATGTTTCCAAGCATGCTTATTGTCATAACAATTTAACCTTCAGCCCATCCTAACAACTACTGCTAGAACAAATTCTCCCTTTGGCCAGCAATGCATCAAGCTGTACTCCAAAACACTGTCAAGGCTGCTACTAGATGTTCAGCGGAAGACTTCAGCAATGTAACTATTCATGCTACCTGTCTGCTAAAGAAAATTTAAAATTGCCAGTATAACTGGATCTCTTCCGTGACAGCAAAATTTCATGTACAACATGCTTACAGCTCCCAGGCTCAAGGTCTCAATAATTTTGTCACAATGTTGTCACAAAAAATTGCTAATATTAAAATTCTCTATGTCAAAATAAATTACAAAGTTGTTGAAAAACAGAACTTAAGTTACATATAACTATTTTTGTTTAAATTAAGACATTACTGGAGAAAGGATTCCTAAAAATCCAATAATGAGAAAGATTTATTATGCTGCTAACATATATGTGACTCCAGAGTAGCCAAGATAAGATATTTACTCAGAAGAGGGGGAACATTAGGACTTTTTTGCAATTTAGGAAGACGTATCAGAGTAAGTTAAGTTGAGAGAGATACAGAATACACTCATACTCTATAGCCTTAAACAAACATATTTGTGTCATCAGAAGAAATAGATTAGATGCTTAATGAAGCTTGGACAGGACCACTCAGAAAGGAGTCCTCAAGGATGATGACCTGGGGATTGGGAAGTCCCCAAAATGAAAGATGTTATATTACAGGGTTATCAAGTTTTCAGAGACTGCTAAGAGATGCAGGTGAATGGAGGAGGGAAATGCAAAGAAAAGCAGTCACAGGCAGAGTTAAGTGTGGTACATACTGAACAAGAAACCCTCTATGGAAACAACTTTGTGATCTGAGTCTGAAGTCATGTGTAGGAAAATAATAGAACTTGATTTTCTTCAGAGTGAAAATGTGACTTCATTATACCAGCTAGGCTTGTGTTTTTCTTCTATCAATCTCAGTAATAAAATAATAAGGATATAGAAATGCATGGTAGATACACATAGCATTCCGTAAGAGTGCTGTATGTCCAGGCACCCATGGAATAAAGGGTGATATAGAAAGGTGCCTTTTAAAAAATAGTCCTAGAACAGCACAGTCCTCAAGTCCCATTTCTGCCTAAATGAAATTTTGAGTTCATAGGACAAAAAGATGAAACCTTGTTCTATATATGCTATGGAAACAACATAACATGGAAAAGTTTAGATATGTGAATAAATATATATGCATCAGGGACGCATAGAGAAGAAAAAGAAATTATAATATGGCACACATTATAGACCTGAACAGTGAAGAGAAAGAAAATGTCATCAGCAAGGCATACAAGAAAAGAACACGCTGACTATGGTAAAGCATTTCTGAAGCTGAGCCATTTAACAAATACGGGAAACATTCTCAGAGATAAAACACTCCACAAAGCCTACTGAGACAAAGTGTTTGTTTAGCAGACTGGGGATTTTTCACAGTGTTATAGGGTAGGTTCTGCTTCTCTTTTCAATGTTTTAATTACTTTGCAGCATCTGAAAAGAGTGGCATTTAATGTTATGATCTTCAAAAACGGGTAAGATTGCCAAAACCTCTGAAGTCCTGATTTTAAATGTTCATATAACTTGAACTTCAGATGTCTTATAAACAGTGCTTCCTATGCAGAACAATGCAGTATCACTAAAGCAGAAGCCTGAGTGATAGTACAGCTAATGACATGAGAAGAGGCACTTTCTGGAGTATTTTGAATTGCTTTTAATGTAGAGATGTAACATTCACTCACATTTACTGAGCTCCAGTTAGTGTTCTAAGCATTTTTTAAATTTTTTTAAAGATGAAAGTCAAATCTAAAATTCTTGCCAATTTATTACCCAAGAGATGCATTATAGGCAATATCTTCTTATTAAGCCAGGATGTACCTGAAAGTATTTGTGAGCTGAACAGGATAACTTATAGTTGTCTGTTTTGGTCAATACTTAATTTTCACATGGAAACTAAGAACATGTGAAACCTATCTAGGAGGAACGACTCTAAACTTTGCAGAACAGCCAGACTATCAGATTATTTTTTACCCCAGTATCCGTACAAATACTATGCGTGCAAAGCTGTTTCCTAGTCAAATACTTCAACTAGCCAACATAAAACTCCTGGGAGATCAGATTCTCAGTCCTCCAGAACCCAGAGCAGGTTTGAGTTTCCTATGTAACATCAAATTCATGTTGCGAGGCTTCTGTTCTGGGAAACATTTGAAATCTTTTTTTTTTTCCTTAATTCTGAATGTGTGGACAAAGAAGCAATGCCTACAGATTCGTATTTTAATTGCTAGTGCAGAACTATTTGGCCTACCATTTATGGATTCATAATGCCCTGACAGTCCTAAGAAAGGTTATAATATATTTTTATTTATGATTTTCATGTGTAAATCAAATATTTAAATAGGACCTAATTAGAGTTTAAACTCCTCCTCCTCCCCCCACAATGAAGAGATACAATGCTCAGCTTTCACTGTAGGATAAAGCTGATGAAAGTGATTAAAATAGAACTTGCTGTACAGTTGCTCAGAACCACACTCTTGTTTTCTGCAGTTTCAGCATTTCCAGAACTTGCAGGAAGGCATAAATAGACTACAACAATGAAACAGAGCTCCACCACAGATCTGAGACAATGCACGCAAATGCAGCAACTTCCCTTTTTCAACTTTCAATAGTCCCTGATCCATATAATTTTCTACATCAAAAAGTTTAGAAGATGGGAGCTGGACATAAGAAAATGCTCAGCTTGCTCTTGACTAAAATTTTAGTTGATATTCTTGAAATGTAATTTGGCAGTGACTGTGGTGAGCATCACATTTTCTAAGTAATTGAAAAGTCAGCACTCAAAGGGACAGAATTTAGGCTGCATTAATGATTTAAAACACAAACAGCACCTTGCACAAAACCCCGCTGAGCTTCAATCCTGGAAACTTCAGCACTGCAGCACAAAGCTTTAGTGATCCCGGGGCACAGGGATAACTTTACTCACAAGCAGAAGTTTCTTTACGCATCACAGGCTCTTAGACTCCAGAAATTCTAGCGATACCCGTGTTCCAGCCACATTCCCCGTCTCCAGTTTTACCCTCTGACACCTCCACTTTCACAACTGAGCTGAGAGTTCTCTCCTGTTCCTAGGCAATGCTCTCAACTGCTGAAAAGTTTTTAGTGGCATGTAACTGCACAAAGGGAAATGCTTCTTTTTAATACTTATAGCCCTGAAAAATCTGATTGGAAGCCACGGGCAAAAGAAAATGCCTCTTGTGTAGTTGAATTGCTCCTGCCCAATATCAAAAGATCTGCTGCAAAAAAAAAAAAAAAAAATGGACAGACTCTCTCAAAGTGTAAAGGTCATAACAACATTTTACAAGGAAAAGTTAAGAGCATATCTATGAAGACTTTGCACATAATATTGCCTCAGAAATACACAGCAATACCAATCTAGAAATACAGGTATAGCTATAAAACTCCCAAATTAAGACATAGTAATGATGAGACCAAAGTACTTCTATTGCTACATTACATAGTTGTCAATGAAATGGAGAAGAATTTGTTGTGTGGAAACACACTTCTGAGCAGTAGCATTATAAAATAGAAAAAAAAAAAGAGAAGCCCTAGAACATGCAAAAATACTGAAACTTATCTCGATGTATGATGACTTCCACAATCTATTTGGTCTAAGCCAACCAACCAAAATTACTGAATCATACACTTCTTCCACCAAAATCAAGCCACATTTAGTGTTTTTTTCCAACTCTGATTTAGTGACCTCACACATTTGTCACTTGCAATCTATATTTCCATTTCAAGTCTTTCTTTACTCTTCAGTACATTTATTTTGGGGGGAATTCTTTCTGTTCAACATGGAGAGGTTACTGCCACCTGTCTGCATAAATAAAGAAAGAGAGGAGGGGGTTTAAGCTACAGTATCTGGAGATTTTACAGTGACTGTACGAACTGTTTACCCATTTTTCCCTTAGTTCCCACTTGAAGCAGAATGATGTAACTCAGTCCAATCCCGCTGTGGAGGAGGCAATTATTTATCAGCTTCCTTTTGGCAAAGATTTCTTTCACCTCTTATTTTAAGGCACTGAGGGTACCAAGGTGTTTCCTGCTCAGCCATTTATCATAGCAGGCTTATGATTTATTTTAACAAGAAACACAAGATTAAAAGGATATCACAGAAAGCTTTATGACCCACAGCACAGGGAATGTAATTCTAATAGCCACCAAGACATGGTTTCAACCCTGAATATTCTCCTACCAAAGAAAGGACTGTTAATGCATGTTTAGTCACAGCATTCTACAGACTGCTGGTATATTCAGGAATTAGTGTCCCCTCCACATTTTCCCCAGTTAGACTCTTCACAGAATTATGAACAAGTTACATCTAACTCCACAGAGCTAACAAGGGCTTTTTATTTTTATATATATGCACAAACATACAGATCCTCCACACCGTATTACAAAAACTTTGGACTTCTTCTCTCAGGTCTCACCTTCTACCTTGCTGTTCCAAAAACTAGCCTGAAGAAATTAGCTCCTATATAGCTTCCACCTCCATTTCTAGATTAAGATTCTTCATTGTAAGAACAAGAATCAGATGATAAAGCTAAGACTCTGGGTGAGCTTTGAAATTAGTACTAAGTTCACATAACTTTGAAGTCACTAGAGATTTGATAAAATCTATTTATTTGGTTTTTAGCTGCTGACACAACAGATATGTTCCTACTTCCTCCTGTAGACATGTAATTAAATTCCAGAATTCATTAAATATTTGTGCTCTGCCCATCCCCTGGGCTGCATGATGAAAGATCCTGGACAAGTGAGCCTAGTTGAAGGTAAACATTTCCCTCACTCAAGGATAAAATTTTAGCCACTATCTTCTAAAAGAAATCCTAACTATTTTTTAAAATGTTGCCTTTTCCTTGAAGAATTAAAAAGAAAAAACTTACACAATAACATTGCACTTCTTCCTCTTAAATTTATCTTTACTATTTGTAAACTACTGCATCCTCTCAGCATAAGGAATTACTCATTTCTCCTCTGAACTACCCAAGAAATCCATTTTCTATTTTTCCAGCCAAACATCTGTACTTGCCTTCCCCGACCTGCTGTTCTTGTTGAGTTAGTTTACCATCTCTTATTGCTGCAACTTCCTTTTCGGTTTCACTGGACAATAGATCGGTGCTTTCCTGAATGAGGATGCCTTCCACTCCATCTTTCCCCTTCACTAAATTGAGGTGGTAAGATGAAACACAACAAGCATAGAGGCTCCTCTCCTCTGCTTAAAAAGTAAAAATTATTTTATTTGATTCTGGGTAACTCATACATGCCACTTTTTCCAAGATTCAAATTAATATATTAGGAAAAAACATAACAAAACAGTTCATGACACATTTTAGTCATATATTGCCCACATTCTAAAAACCTGTAAAGGAAAGAATCTTAAATGAAAACGAAAAATCTGTAGTATGCGTATCCTACAGGCCGAAGAACCAGAAGGCAATGCATAAAGCCTACAAATTATTTCTGTAAGTCTCACTGTTTTGGTGGTTGTTGGGAGCCAAAGATGAACTAATGGATCAGACTGAGCAATAGAACTTTCTCTACAGCAGACTCAACAGCTTCAAAACCAAACCACTCTACCATTTTATTATACTGACCTATATTAAAATTTAAGACTTAAAAGAGTTTGCTTAGACTACAGTAAAACACATTTAAATAATTCCTGGTTTCCTTGGACATGGACAAAATCTGAAGTGTATTGGGAATTTTTTATTATTTGAATGCTCTGTGTGTGCACATAGAACTATAAAACTCATACCAATGATTAATTCCAGATTGACTTGACTCATACAAGGGTGTTAAACTATTTCTCCACAGACTTTCACTTCTGCCTTGTGTAGGATCCTCTATTGCTACTACCAGCATATCAGGACCTTAGAGCAGCCTATGTGAAATTTAGCTACTGGTAGCGCATATCTTTCTCTAACCCTTCTCCCAGGAAAAGGACTGTATGTATAATATTTTCTTCTCATATAACTCTTATTTTTTTAAAATTAAAAGTAGCAAGCTCAACGTGTTCCCTCTTCTTACATTTATGGAGGAAAAAGAACTCGTGGAAATGGCCTTGAATGTACTTGTTTCCCCACAGGCATTTTAATACATTATCTAGAAACATTCACCTACAAAATAAACAACTCCGTATTTCCAAAGTCCCCTCTATGCCTCAGGAATACAGTTTTCAATTGCAGTGTTGAGTTTTGAGCCTTTTGCAATCTGAGAACTCCCTTTACAATACTATACAATACCATAAGCCTTGTGCATCTTTTAAGCACTAGACAATTATGAGTGATTTGAAAAAATACAGGACTGCTCTACAAATCAAAAAGAAAAAAATAACTAAGTTTAGTTGGCAAAAAGAGACAGATTATGTTGACAGACTGACTGTTTAGGTCAAATGTGAGGTGACAGCCTCCTTGAGAAGAAAAAAAAAAACAACCCACATAAACACTATGCTCTTTCCTATTAGCATCTCTAGATACCTATCACCCACGATTACAAAAATTAACCCTTACTTTACCAGTTCGTCACCAGTTCTCTTTACCAGTTCTTCTAAGAATCGTAAAACATTATTATAGTAACATGTTCACCTCTGGAGATGAAAATTGGTCTAGGCTTTTTGAGGTGGAGATAGGAAACGAAATCTCCCAACAATTCCATTTCTTAAAATCTAACCAAAAGTAATCAAAGTCTTCCACTTCTAGCTTTAAAAATGGCATAGTTTCTCAGATATCAAAAGTCATCAGTTTTAGCTGGCTGGAATTTTGTGGAACAATGCTGCACCTAGGTCAAATTTAGGGAGACAGCATCTTCAAACAGTAGAACCACAACTGCGCAGACATAAGTCAGCAAACTCTCCAATAAGCATTAGTCCTTTCCAGTGCATGATAAGATTCATTAAAGAAAGTTTCAGATAAAAAGCATCATCTAGCAATATTCCCTGGCCCTGTTCCTTTTGCACATACCTTGTCAATACAGTAGCTACAACAGTAAACATGGAGTATTTAACCAAGTACACAAGACTGATTTACTTTCTCCATAAGAACACTGCAAAAGTCTTTAACTTAATAGTTTACTAAGGTGTAAGCTCCATAGGAGAATATACATAAACAGAGCAGGGAGAGAAAACATCTGGCCACTAACAGCCCTGCTTCGGACACCTTTAACAAGTTAAATCCTGTTAAAAGGTGCTTTGCTCAGCGTCCCCTCATTTACCATTTTGACCTTTGCCTTTTTTCTTTCTACTTGCACATGCAATTCTCTCCTTCTCCCAGCAGCAGGGCTCACTACATGTTTTCTGCTTTTGAGGAAGGGCTACTGGTATATTTGGGGCAAAGGCACAGTCATGCCTCTAGTTCATATTAACAGGAACAGCAACCAGGATTGAAGGCCTAGAGAACAAGATAAGGTACAAGTGTCACAGCCCACCCGTCTCGCTTGCCTCCAGCAATTTGCCACTCAAACTAAGGTAGAGATGGGGCGGTGGATTTAACACCCTTCCAAAAACCTCTCCCAATTTCTATCAAGTTGTGTGAACCAGTATATGCTACCAGCAGCCATACTAAACTACAGGAATAAAGCTTCAAATGTCAGCTGTGCCTCTCTAAAAAAAAAGAAAAGCCATCTCATTTTGCTTGCAACCTAGCCACCCAATAATGACATTGAAAGCTCTTTACTGTTTCATATGTGGAAGAAACAGAGAAATACCGTTCCCATTCTTTACACTACTGATTTTAATACTGTGCCATACCACTCCTTCACAGTTCTATTCCAAGCCTAGTTAGTTTAAATACTTTTCATCCTTCTGGTCCATTCTTGCCCCACTTCTCCATGCGCTCTTCTTGTTATTCTATACTTTCTTCTTTTACTAGAATACAACTTGAATTAATTGTTATGATGTTTATTTCATTCTTTGCCTGCTATTTGATCAAGAACGGAACAGACAGATCTACTGTAATTTCACTGTTTTCTGAGTAGTAAACACATACAGCGCAGACTGCCAGAGTAAAACAAGAATTTGCGTTTCCTTACATGCACTTGTCAGTGGAGAATGCCATCTGCTATCCAATCACATTTTTTGAAGCTCTCTCCTTCCAGCTTCCAGTTGTACTAATCAGCTTAGCAGAAGCTAATATTTCAGGAGGTTAGAAGGTTGTCACTTAGCAAAAGAAGAACTCTCAATTTCCTCACTATCTTTTTTTCCCCTGGAGAAATGGAAGAGATTTATTGTTTGTTCTGTGAAAGGGGCTAAACAGCAGCAACTTTTATGGAAAAGGGAGGGATTTGTGCTAAGACCTCCACTATTCAACATTTTCATAGGCAACTGAGAAGACATAGCTACCTTTCAGATTTAGATCTTCAAGCTTAGATTCACACTTTAGGCTTGTTAAGTCTCAAGTTATGGAAACGTAATGCCAGTAAATCAAGTAGCCCTAAATTGTTGTATCGGCCCTAAAGCATGGATATAAAAGGTTCTTCTCAGAACTTCCTGCAGCTCACTGCATCAGTGACCAAGCTTCCCTCCTGCACACAGCTATCCCTTATTACACTAATTTAAAAATATTCTAGTCACCAGTTATTAAAGTGAGCATAAAAGAAATGAAGTTGCTAGCTCTTCCATTCCTCTCCAACAGGAAAAAGGTTTTCTTTATTGGCAAGAGTCACTGCTGATGGTTACACAGCTTAAAACTAACAAAAAAAATTTGAAATCAACCATACCATTCGCATTCCACTCCTCGATTTGCAGCTCTTGAATTACATATTTATTTATCAAGCTGCTGAAGAAAGCTTTTCTCAGACACTTGTCTGGGTTAAGAATTTAAACAAACAAAATAAAAAGACTTGTGCATCAGAGAATTTAAAATATATTTTGCTGGTAATTCCTCCATAATTGTAGGTGTTATTTCCTCATCACTTCACTCTAAAGAGCAAGGAATTTTAATGGGATAATGTGAAAGCTTACAAAATCATCACTGAGGGTGCAAAGATTTAAGAAAGGAATGTTTAATATTGGTTAAACAATACACTAATGCAGCAAACCTGTCTTTTGAAAAATCTTCAAAATGTTATTTCTGTATAGATAAGGAAAATACAGGAGCTTATTCAAAAGCTGGTTGGCAACTGAAGTATTACCAGCTACTGCCTTTATCTATATTTAAATATAAAAGAAGGAAAAACAATTACTCTGGGGGAAAAAAAAAAAAGCTGAACTTGGGTTTAAAGAGCTTTCTGGCAGTCAGATTCTTTCACCTTTCATTTTTCCTCTGATCCATTTCCATTCTCATGCTTTCATGGATTTTTGACTCTTCTTCCTGAGAGCAATAACCCTTATAGCCAATATTCCTGTATGTAGTGCTTGTCCAAATGCTTGTTACTTGATAAAAACCACAAGTTCCTGATTCACAAACTAGCTTTTCACAGCCAGCTGGTTCTGTATGCATCTCATCTGAAGCACAACAAAAGGTGTATGCTATTTTCCATATAATTTTCTTCCTCTCCCTCTTTTTTTCTTTTTTAGAGGAAGTAGGTTAATGAGTTCTGATGTATTCAGTTATGCCAGATACTTACTCAGCTGGAACATTCACTGCAGCTGATCAAATCTCTCATTCTGTTATGGTCTGAAGGTATCTTACATAGGACTTACATCGGACTTCATACCAGTTTAAATTCTTAACTTTCAAAAAAATCCAAGAAAATGCCAGATCTATTTAAACAGATTTAAATGAAAAAAAATAAGCACCTCACTAAAATATTATCAGGAACAGTAACCTGGTATTTACAAAACCAGTGAAAGACATTATTGCAAGCATAAACAAGCAAACATAAAACCTTTAACAGAATAATTGCTTTCAGCATAAGCTGAAGTCAGCGCATTATAAAATCTGAAGAACAACTTTCAACTCTTGTTAAGATGCAAGAAAGTTCTCCAGTATCGCATCTATCCACCCATAAAAATACAAACAACAGATCTCGACAACTCACACAGGCCTCATTGTATTCAGGAGAAAAAGAGAAAAAAAGATAAAAAACAAACAAACCCCCAAAAAACAAGAGAACTGATTTCATTCCACTCATTTAGCTCGGCTGTTCCAAAAGGGTTAACAGCGTTTCTTCACATTTATTTGGATGTTAAATGCAAGATAAAAGATCTCTAGATGAAATGTAAAAGACTGCATCTTATTTTTAGGAAATAAACAGATTCCAGAGGTGTGTTCCTGGACAGCCAATCCCGAGGCTGTCGTGCAGCTCTGCCACCTCTCCGAGCCCAATCGCAGCTCTGAAGGGAAACTCATTTTGCTGTTTGTCTCGGCAGTGCTGATGACGAATGGCTGCTTCAGGGGATGAGATCAAGCTGTGTGGTAAAGCTTTCTATTTGTTCCATCTGCTTTTCTATTTTAAACAGCTGCAGTGATCAGCCCAGCACCCTACATTAAGTACATGTGAATTTCGTAAGAGAAAACGTTTATGTAAGTGGAAACAGGAGATTTGTCCTCCCTTCCTCAAACTGAACACTGGAACTTCTGCAAACAGCTGCAGAATTTTACTATTATTTTTTATCTACCTTCCAGGAAAGATATGACATAAGATAAATCAATTTTACAGCTTTTAGGTGGTCAGCTTTGCAGTCATAGCAGATTTCAAGAGGATGGCATTTTCCACCTTCTTCCTGCTAGCCCCACTTTGTGACACAACTTGTAAGACAGCAAGAGAAGAATATGCAAGCAGAGTATGTTTATTAGAATATGCCCTTCAAACACACAAAGACCTGACATACAGGCATTACTTGCAGTTGTGCTGAGGTGGTGCTAGAATACAGTTTGCCAACCGAGCCTGGTTCCAAAGGTCACTGCTTTAAAGGAATGGTTTACAATAAAGCCCGTTACTGATTTCTAAGCTGAAGAGACTAGGCAAACATACTGAGATGAGTAGCGGGGGTTTTTTTTGTTTTGACTTAAATTAAGCCCAAGCTTTCTGGCGACAGCCCAATTTGGCCGAATGCTGCTTTCCCTTATACTTACAGTATGTTGTTCTTTGTAACCTGACGCACTGTGCAGCCCTGCTGTGTTCTGCTGAACGGCTTCCTCACTTCTCAAAGGTAGCCTACATCGCAGTGGCCGGCAAAAAAAACCTCAGTGTCCTAATGAGAATACTACCCAACCCCCAAATTTAAATGTTTTAGCATTCTAAGGAAGCAAAATGCGAGCACATGCGGATGCAAAGACTGTAAAGTGGTTATTTTCACCTCCTTCTATTACTCATGCTCTATTTTTCTCCCCCAACATAAATTCAGTTCCTTTGAAAACGTGAACATACTTAGCCACTTCTGAATTAAAGAATGGCAATAAAATGAAAAGGCAAATAGCAGCACTGTAGCTGGCCTGTTCACAGTATCGAAAGAAATTATTACATCTCTTAGGTGAGATAATTTCTACCATATTCCATCCATATATAATTTTCTTCCTATTAATAAGTTATGCTATAGATGTTTTCTGAAGTGCAGTAGTGTATAAAACTCAACCAAAAGTATTGCAACTTTAACTAGACATATCTCTATAACTTTATCCTAGCGGCTTTTCAGATAACTTAAAATTCCTGTAAAGTTCCACAAGCATTTTTTCCATTTTACAGATAAGCAAACTGAAATGTGGCTATAACTCATCCAAGATGACGCCGCAACTCACAGAGTGGCAGGGCAAGGAACAGAACTCATCTGTACACCCAGGGCAGTCCCAGAGCTGTTGTGCCCATCTCAATATTACTAAAGAAGCCTAACGTACATTTTGGGGAGAAATGCCTGAGGAAGATTTCTTAGTAAGGAGTCTTGAGAAGTCAGGGAGAACACTCACATGTCAAGTCCTTGAAAGATAAACGTCTCAGTTATATTTCTGTCCCCTCCTTGCAACAAACCAACATAAAAACTACCTCTCAACAGAAGGACACATGAATGTAAATGTAACACCAAGCTGGCAAAAGCTTCAGAAGATGTGATCTTAAAGGCTACAGGCAAGAGCTCTGATTAGCAGAATTTGAAGCTGACAAGTTCATAGATTCACTGTAAAACTTCGCAAATACAATGACTGAACAACAAAATAGCCACAACCCCAGTGCTAATATCTTAGGAAAAAATCCAAATTATTTTATTAGAGAATTGTCTGTTTGTACACTTTATATTACTTCCTAAGTTTCATTTTAGAGATTTTAATCTTTAATTAAGTTTTAAGATTGGCAGAGTCTTAGAACCTTGAAGAAGAATTCCAGGACAGGGATTGTCATCTTCTGTGTTCAGAGAGAAGCAAATTGAAACTTTGAATAATATGCTAATGGTAACACTATACATGGTTAAGTCACATTACAAAGGGGTTTTCTTTTGGTTTACCAATAAGCACTGAAAAAATAGTGCAAAAAGCCTCTGCACAAGCATCTTGAAGAAGACATCTCAAAGTAACCTGGAAAGAAAAAAACTTCAAAACATACTTCTGCACTTACCTCCTTTCAGCTCTTGGAGCTGTAGCTTAGATTTACGCAGATGCTAAGTTGTCACACTCTGTCAAGGAGCTGCAATGCTAAACTGTGACTTCCCACAAGCTGATGGGTTTTCTTTCATTTGGGATTTCAGACACTGTTTGCTTTTTTTCACCTCCGTGCCCCCTGCTCCCATCCTGCCTCAGCAGTGCCTTCTTCTATGATGCTATCCCACGTCAGAAGGACACGTTCCTGCATGAAGCAGTCTGGAAGGAGTGTTACCGATATAGGCCCCATGTGTGTTTTATGGGCACATTGACTTAGCTCCTATCTCTACAGTCAATACAGAAATCGATAGCTTCACGTAGGAAGAACCACTGGGACTGAACAGATATTTTAAAAAAAACTGATGTGTTGATTTCACGACACATCGGTTGGCAGCATGAGACAGTGTAGGAAAATAGCAAGATGATGGCACAGTTGCAAGCAAGAGCTTACAGAGATGAGCAGACTTGATGAGAAACCAAGGAAGGTAAAAGGCTGAAAGGAGGTCAGTTTAGGACATGCTAACTATGATAGTCATCAAGCACAGACATTAATTTGATCTATGCACAGACCACTGAGACAGAAAATGGATTGTGCAAATCAGATACCAGAGATGGTCTATCTCGAAGAAAATTAATAGGGAAAACATTGATGTGTTAGTTCGATGGCGCAAAGTAAGTGTAAGAAAGGCTACAACAATAATACCCTGCAAGTTTAATTAACGTGCACATAGAGAATTTGCACAAAAATGCTACAGTTAAAAATCTGTATTTAGCCTAGGCATGAAGACATTTACTGAATGGATTTTACCATTCACATTGCTTTCACTTCCAGATTCTGTCAGTCTAATATTAGCAGATTCTTCTCTTCCCTTACAGTTGCTGGCTGTAGAGCTTAGTGAAATGATCGACTGCTAACTGACAAGCATTCTTGTTCCTTAGCAAGATATATGCTACTTCATTCCAATAATATGATTTTATTTGGCAGCTGGTACAAAATAAGCATTAGGGTTGTGATTCACTACTTGGTTGTCTCAGCAATCTAACACTGAATGAACTTCCTTCTCCCTGCCATTTAGTAATCAGACTACTAAAAGGCTAAATAGGCAAAAAGGTTTCAAAACCTTTTTCTACAGAAATCTGCATATTCCATGGGGTGCTTTTCAAGGACAAGAACAACAATCAGCCAGAAGTGCCTAAACTCTAAAGCAATACTTTTTACATTACTATTAGCTGTATTTTTTCCTCATACCTTTTCCCTTTGCCCCATATAAACACACAAAGCTCCAACTTACTGAAAAATACTGCTTAGTTTTGAATATATTCTCAAAGCTTTATGTTCTCACAACCCTTACAAGACTATGGAATTCTCCCTTCCATAAGTGTACCAGTAAAGGGAAGATAATATGGAGCAAGCTTCAGAAAGATCTTTCCTAACTTCACAAGCTACTGCTTTGATCCTCCTCACCAATCTGTATCTCTCTCATTCCCCCTCCAAAACAGTAACTAGACTTATCTCTTGCTTCAGCTCCACCTTTACAGAAGAAAGCAGGTAGCATACATTACAACCCCTGCTCAGTTCGAAGAGCACTGCTCCACTGGAGGAGGCTTTGCCTGGCTCCAAACTCACCTGAAGCAGTGAGCCCAAAAGTCTCTCTTCTCCAAGAGGGTGGATCTTGAGCCAGAGGTACAAACTGCAAGATTGTCCTTCACTGAAAAGCATCTCTCTCAAGTTCTTCTACACTAGGGAGAAAGAAGGAAAAAACTGACTGGAAACAATGGGAGTGTTAGAACTTGGACCATCTCCTTACTCCGTGAAAGCCTAATGCCAGAGTTAAGTGTCTGTTTTTCTGTTCAGCTTTTAACAATTCTTCTAAAAGTTAAAGCTCACAAACCAGCACTTGGACAACATAAACAGTGGGAGCCAAAGAGCTCATTCTTTCTTTAAATCTCTGCTATTCCTGGACTCTGGTCCAGACCCAGGTCAAACTGTACTCACTCAAGTCTCTTTAAATCACCCCTTTCACAACCCCAACTGGGTCTAATAACCCAGAAGGCCTGTCTGAGTAAGATCTTTGGCCCACAATGGAATATGTCACTGTGGGATAGATTAATAAATGTACATAGGTTAGGCTGGGGAGATTCCCAGATTTCCAGTAGAGAGAAATCAAGCACTACCTGCAGATCATTACAAAAGCACAGATTCCACTTGGCACAAATTGCTCCTTTCCCTCATTTCACACACTACGTGTCATAATCCACAGTAAAAGATCAAACGGGGTCTGTCCTTCCTTTCAAAGACACTTGACTTAATCTTAAAAGGAAAACTACCAGGTTTTTTTTTCTTTTTTGTTGCTTGTTTCTCTGTCTGATATTTTGAAGATTAACTTCTTAAAGAGAAGGGAGGGAATCACTGCAAAGGAATCCTGCTAACCTGACAACAGGCCAACCATCAGCTTTATGCTATCTATTCCAGAAACAACAACAAAAAAAGAAAAACAAACAAATCCCCCCATTCTGAAGTTTCATATTTATAACTCTGGGCTTCTGAGCTCATAAAAGCTTTTACAACTAGAAGGTCACTAAATGATCACCCTAGGAATTGTATAATCAATCCATGTCACTTGGGGAAAGTCGGGGTAAAACCATTATCGCAGTCTTGTGGGAAAACAAGGCAAGAAGTGGCTATCATCAGCCATCTTCTTTAATCTACTACCAAGAGATTAAACTGATAATTGTCTACAGAACCACTTGATCTTTGGCATTTGCTACAATGTCTTCCTTCCCAAAATCTTTTAAAAAGTTTTTAAGACAATGGAATATATGCTTTAGCACGCAGGCATGCTTTAATGCAGAAGGAAAAGTAAACATTAATAAGCACTGTTGCCAGAATAAGTTCACATGATTGCAATTTACCACAGTCTTGTGAGTTAAATCTTGTCACTTCAGCCACAGCAACTGACAGTACCCTCCCTGCTTGACATGTTTTACACAGCAAATCAGACAAGTCAGTTTTTACAGATGAGCTACTCAGAAGCTACTCATGGCAATTTACTTCACATGCAGCTCATGTGAAGTTACCCTAAAATCAGAAGGCCTGGGTATGAAGGGAAGTGTTGCAGCATATCCTGTGAGTTCAGTCACTGAGAAAGACTCAGTTGCTCTTCAGGTTGCAGATTCTCGCAGTCCTGTTGACAGAACCTCTGGCATTTCAGGGTGCTCCTGGCCATCCACTCTGAACAAGATGCAGCTGCACACAGATCTGTGTTTCAATGAAGTTCTATTAAACGGAGTTGAAGCACAGTGTCACTAAGGAGGCATGTATTTCATCTCCTATTGTTTGATATAATTAGGGGATGGGGAAACAAAAAGGCCTCTGCACATTTAATATATGCTATTATGTCATCTAGTTGCATGTTTGCTGGAGGCTTACTTCATTTGGCCTGAATATAAACTTGGAAGAACTTCAGGTTCTTTTAATGGTAATGATCTAGTTCCTGTATAGTACAGTCAAGTGAAAAAGCTTGGCATGGGAAAACTTAAATAGGAACAACAGTACAGATTTCTCTTCAAGGAGAATTTAAGCTTCATCTGCATTAAACTCAGCACAGCATACAATACTTGTTAAGACTGCTTTTCTCTTCCTCCAGACTGTCCTGCTGGTTCTGTAATCCATTTCAGCCACTTAGCTGCAGTAGAGCAGGTTACATACATCTTGTTGCACTTGGGTTTTGAAAGCAAGTTGCAAGTCCAGCCAACATCAATTATTTCCTTTCCAGGTGCCAAACTGTACTACCACAATAACACCGATACTTTAAAGAACTCTTCTTTTTCTTTAATAAACCTTCTAGATCAGAACATTTTCCTCCAAAACTCACAGAAATATTCAGGAGACCACACTTCTGGTTCAAACCTCCACTAACCTTGTAGAGTCATTCAAGTGTAAAGCAAGAGTGAACCTATAGTGCCCTCAAGTGTGAGGGGATGTGAAGTAGAAGAAGCCTGGAGATCTACTGGGAACATAAAGGCTCTCAAGCCTTCAGAAAAGAGACTTAACTGAAGAAAAACATGCTTATTTGTACCGGGAGAAGGGGTGGCAGGTGGAGGTGGAATGTCGTTATGCATTACGGACAGACATAGTACATATGCTACAAGCAGGTGCAAGAAACAAAATGACAAACTGCGTCTTCAGCTGCTTGTGAGAGTTTGAAGTTTCATATTCCTTCTCACCACAGAACACAACAAAGGCACTTTAGTTTCCTAGCGTTAAAGCCTTTAAATGGTATTTAAAGTAAGAGGTATCTTGGTGAAAGGTCAAATTTTACACTGTAGATACCAAGTCCAGTGATGCTCAAGACAATACTTCCTCAGTGCCTGATTCTTTTAGCAAAGATCACACTTCAGTCTGCCACCAAGGAACACAAAAGTTGTATTTTTTGTAGTTATATCAACATTGAGAAGGGTAATGCACCTTAACTAGCATTCACAAAAAGCTGCGAGTCAAGTTGCAGGCCATCTAAATTAACCAACAGGAAGCACCAAAGAGAGAAGCGCCTCTTCAGTATCATCTCTTGTTTTCTGCCTGCACCTAATTCAAGACCACAACCTCAAGCCCAGATACTGTCTCTCTCACCTTGATGGCTAGATCATTTAAACAAGACGGAGGCCAAGTTCAAGTCATTAATAAGCCTGAGGTGATTTCAGCTTCTCCTCCCTAAACAAAGTTAAGCTATTTAACGATGGCAACACTGTCAGCACTTCTAACTGCATTAGTCCTGCCTCACATGCAATCCTTAAGGTGTTCACTGGCCCAGAAATGAGAGCAAAAGCTAGTCCAACTCTCTCATCTTGGGAGCCCAAACACGTAAGAGGCATGACTTTGAAACACCTCAGGCAGAAAAAGTGCTGAACCTGGAGTCCTCACTCTTTGGGAATGCTCTAACCACTAAGCCATTACTCAGGAGTGGGAGGGGTGGCTCTGGTTTGTTTTGTGCAAAGCCCATCTGATAGATCTTCAATAAACATGCTCTGAGAACACCATGTTCTGCAAGCTCTGAGAGGAGATAGAGAGGAAAACATTTAATCTCCGGGTCCAGAGTGAGCTTGAGCATTGGTGTGGAACTATTGCCCACTTTCAAAACTGAAACACTCTTACGCATGGTTGAACATCTGATGAGGTTCTGCCTAGCTGCTCACTGACTTTACCTACAGCGTTAGAAGGATCCCCAGCTTTGAAGCTTTTTGAACTCAGGTATAGTCTTTGGGCTGCAGAACTGTCTTTCAGTGATTAGTGAAAACCAGGACCTTTGTATTCCTAAATAATTATACAAGACAGAGAAATCCCTATGTTGCTGACCATAAATCTTAAGAAATCTTATTCCATTTAAGAAAAAACAAACAAAACAACCCCAACACCCTGTACTACAAAAACATCAAGTTCAAAACTGTGATGGTAGTTCCTAAACTACCAGAAGTTGAGTCTACCTAGATGATTCCAACTTGCAAGTTTATATTGAACTATGAGGAAAACTGCCCCATCTGTTGCAGAGCATCACCCCTTTACTGTTCTGTGAACTATCACAAACAAAGCAGGAACAAACTGGTCAATGAAAATACTTCATAGTAAGCTCTGTCACAATCGCAATCTAAATGTACACCAAGTATCTGAATTACCACTCACATCACCTAGTAGGAGGCTAGCCAGTGGGTATGCAGAAGTAGTACAGTACGCATACAAAAACATCGCAACTATACAAACTGTGTAACTTTCAGTTACACACATATGCTAAGAGAGTTGAAGTAATTCAAAGAGTACTTTCATCTATGAGGCTGCAAGCTCCAACACTTTTTTTCTCCCCCTTCTTTAATTAGAAATACCACCTGTGTTCTGATGCAGTAGAACCTGGTAATAAAACTTTGGGGGTATATGGATTCTGTTGGATCATTGCTACAGCTGGCATTGAATGACACAGAGCACCCTTCCAAGCTGGAGGAGCCTTTGCTATCAAGTTATACAGCAGGAGAGAAACCTAAAGCACAGCAGCCAGGAAGTTTCACCATGCTAAAGGGTCCCTTTTAGCATGCCTGAGCAAGTCCTTTGTAACAGACCACAGTCACAAAGCAAATTATGTACTTTCTTCTAGCAACTGTGGACTGCCAATGACAAAGAATTATCTTTTCCATTATCTTCCTTTACTAGTGGCCAGTTAACAGTATTTAAATAGATTTTTATAAAACTCAGCCTGGACAATGCAGTAGTTTTATTCTGCTTCGAACAGGGGAAAAAAAAAAAAAGGTAGCAAACAGTAACACTATCATGCAAGAGACTACTTAACAGATAATACAGTTCAGCAGAAAACTTGATTGTAGAGATTGCTTAAACACATATTTGTTTAATATGAGCTAAAAAGTCGCAAAACATTTAAATGTTAGCCCTCTCCTCCCAACTAGAATCTACTCTTTTGTGATCTTTCAACTTAGAAAATTATTTAGCTGCTATAAGCTAATGAAAAATTCTTCACTGCTCATAATTAAAAAATTATTCACCTAAGTTCTCTAACAACTCCATTCCACTCTCTTGCTAGATCCTTCAGAAAATGAAAACAGACTGATTATGGCTACTATTTTCTCCTAGTACCTATGCTATTATTTTCTGATTAGATCACACAAAGCCTATGCCATGGCCAGCAATAGAAGACACTATCATACAAATGCAGAAGACTAATTTCCTTCACAAATATCAGCTTTTTGATACCAACTGTTTCACAACTCTAGTTTGCTAGAGGATTTTGTCATTGGTTTTCGGGGGGGGAGTTTGTTGTTTGGGTGGGTTTTTTTTTTGTTTTAATATTGGAAATCCATGTCTCCTATGTTTAGAAGAGGTGAATTCTTGCTGTATGTACATTCTTTCATTATTTTTTTAAGATATATTGATGCAAAGTCTTGATTAACACTGTAGAGATCAAATTCAGGAAGTTTCAGCTGATGATAAATTCCTTATAAGAACTGAAGTTCTGAAAATGAGGAATTAAAGGGAAGTAAGCATACAACTTGAATATAGTGGTCAGCATTCATAGCTTATATATGAAGTGCTACAGCAATCTCATTCACCTACTATCACAAACTTCTTATTCATACTTGTTCCTCTTTTCCCTTCCTCACATCTGTATCACTCATCACTGCTTTCATTTCTAGGTAGAGAAGTCAGCCATGTACAATTATGTGATTTTTAAAGAAAACTAGCAAGATATCATCACCAACATGAAATGCCTAATCATATGCCCCACCTCAAGAAGGTTTCAGGTTACTGCTCTGTAACCAGAAATAGCACAAAACAGTAAGGACAAAAGTTTTGGTTTTCAAGGGTTTTAGAATAACATCTCAATTCACCATGATGTTACTTCAAACAAATGAAAACCTGGAACTAGAACATGAGACATGAAGTCTCCCCCAAGTGTTCCTTCAAATTCATTACATCTTTCTGCAGCGGTTGCATCAGGTTCAGTTCATTTACATCACATACACATTAAAACAAACCTGTGTAAGAAACAAAAGGATAGGGATACTATCCAAAGAAAATGGTTTGGTCCAGTAGCGCTAAGGTTAAAAAAAACCAAAATCTGCTATTCCTGACTCCAAGAAGGCTGTCAGAGCTGAACTGTAACAGGCTGTCATCTCAAGACTTCTACCTCCTATCAAACCCTTTCCATGTGGAATTTTGTGAAGCATGCTCAAATGAGCAAGAGTTTGCTTAAGCTAATTTAACTGTAAGCACTGGCATGGACTTTATCTGTTTACTGCTACAGTAACTGGCATGCCTGGTAGCCCACAACCAGTGAGACAATTTGGTCCCGAAAACAGTGCATCTGCGTTCATATGACACTACCTTTAACCTCCTCCTACACCTTGCTAAAAGTTACACTGCCACACAAAAAAGGGATACTGTGCTTCTTGGCTCCAAAACCTCCTTCCTACATCTCTCTACTCACAACGTAACACCTTGGAATAAGAGAAAACCATCACTGTCAGCTTGCCACAGTGATCCCCAACCTTCTGGCCACAAAAGGTCCAGGAAACCTGAAACCCAAAGAGGAAAGACACAAATCTTCATCATAAACCCACTGATAATGTTTTGAAATGGAATGCTGCAGCAAGGTATCAAGATGCTTTTGGTCAAACCGACCAGCATGATCCTGCAAACATGTCTGCTTCACTTTACCATGTATAAGCAGTCATGTTAAGTCAGGGCTGCTCCCAGTAATAACATTAAGCAGCTGTGAGGTGTTTTTAGGATAATGTCAAAATTGTCTGTTGTACACAGCACTTTTAATGAAGTACCTGCTGATTTATTCTTCATCCATGATTCTCTGATCATCAGATGGTAATAATCTACCTTCAGTATAAAGTTCCCACTGCACATGTGATGGTAGGTGGCCAAAATACTACTGCTAAGATAAAAAAAAATACTCCAGTTCAAAATGAAAATCCTTAGGGGGAAAGAAGAAAAAAAGTCATCCACAACAATCTTCTATAATTAAACAGAGTTCAGATTTAACATCATAATAATAGACATAGGGATACAAACCTTTCATCTGAATAAAGAAAAAATATTTTTCCCTTGTGGTACAAGAAAAATCTGACGTATTTCTGTAGCACAACATAATTATTTTTTCCCTTCTCCAAAAAAAGATTCCAGTAGCTGAACTTTAAACATGTCACATAAGTATGTACTTCATCGTAGGTTTGTAAAGTTAACATATCCTTGTTCAGCTCACCTCATCAATCTAAAAATTGTATTAAAAATACTGAGTTGGATAAAATCCTTCACCCCAGAGGGACGTAGAAACTTCCTCACTGCTTTGACTTTAATATAGAGCACTTCTGCACTGGGGCAAATTAATTTCACAGCAGCAAGACAACAGGTATTTTTCCTAACATGGAAGTTTTAAGACCTCAGGTACTTATTTCTCCATGTGACATCCTGTCAATAAACAAGATGTCCAAGATGAGGTAGACCAGGTTTCAGATTCCAGTTCAGTCTAGATCCCTCTCATGCTTGAGGATACTTGTACATCCAAGGCAAATGCTCTAAGGTGTTTACTACTTTAAAGTAAAGCACACAATTTCTACTGCTTGAGAAGATCGATTTCATCTGTCCAACTGCCCTCTCAAGTTACTCATCTGAGAAGGGCAGAATGTGAGAAATTCATAGTTTTGGGCTATCCTAAAACTATTTTTCTTCCTAGTCTTCATGGGACTTTCACTCATTACTGAAGAAGCACTTTGTCAAAAGCAGCACCTTAAAAGTTTTTATTTTTATATGCCAGTCATCATTGAAACAACCAAGCAAATGCTGATATCCCAGCAAATTGTACACCTTGCTCTCTAAAAAGACACCAAAGAACTAGTTCAAATACTGTGGTGGCTTGACCCTGGCTCGAGGCCAGGTGCCCACCATAGCCACTCTATCACTCCCCTCCTCAGCTGAACAGAGAAGAGAAAATATGACAAAAAGCAAGATCAGCACAGGGAGACCACTCAGCAATTACTGCCACAGGCTGTTTTGCCACAGGCAAAACAGACTCGACTTGGGGAAATTAGTTTAATTTATTACAATCAAATCAAAATAGGATAATGAGAAATAAAACTCGATCTTAAAAACATCTCCTCAACCCTGCCTTCTTCCCAGGCTCAACTTTACTCACGATTTTCTGTACCATAGGAAATGGGGGTTATGGTCAGTTCATTGGATATTGTCTCTTCTAATCCTCCCCCCTTAGGAGGAAGACTCCTCACACTCTTCCCATCCTCCAGCATGGTGTCCCTCCCACAGGAGATAGTCCTTCAGTGTGAGTCCTTCCCACAAGCTGCAGTTCTTCATGAACTGCTCCAGCGTGGGTCCTCTCCACATGGTGCAGTCCTTCAGGAACAGAGTGCTCCAGCGTGGGTTCCCCATGGGGTCACAAGTCATGCCAGCAAATCTGCTCAAGTATAGGCTCCCCTTCCCACAGGTCCACAAGTCCTTCCAGGAGTCTGCTTCCTGTAGGGTCACAGACTCCTTTGGGCATCGACCTGCCCCAGCATGGGGTCTTCCATGAGCTGCAGATGGACTTCTGCTACACGGTGGACCTCCATGGGCTGCTGGAGGACAGGCTGCCTCACCATGGTCCTTACCATGGGCTGCAGGGGAATCACTGCTCCAGGGCGCAGAACAGCTCCTTCCCCTCCTTCTTCACTGACCTTGGTATCTGCAAAGTTATTTCTCTCACATACTCTCACTCCTCTCTCCAGCTGAATCTGGCTGTGTTGTGGGTTTTTTTCCCCCTTCTTAAATCCCAGAGGCACCACCACCATCACTGATGGGCTTGGCTTTGCCCAGCAGCAGGTCCACCTTGGAGCTGGCTGGCATCAGCTCTACTGGACACAGGGGAAGCTTCTGACAGCTTCGCACTGAAGCCACCCCTGTAGCACCCCCCACTACCAGAATCTGCGCTGTCAGCAGGGGGAACACCTTTATTAAAAAATCTGCCCCTCACATTTCCTAGATTTATTTCCACTATAAGAGAGAAATAATGTTGCAAGACATTTCTAGAGCTTTATCATTTTCTTCAGTAATCCCCTTTAGGATACTCTCCTGCAGATGAGGCTGACTTTCAAACTCAGCATAGTCTGTGAAGAGTCATTATCCCATCTAATTAGTTAAAGGAAAGCAACTGCCACAAGGACATAATAACTGTTTCTCTCCTATGTTTGCTTATAATAATCAGAATGTTGCAGGAGCAATTATACAGCATGCTGGTTCAATTCTTCATTCATTCTAACCTCCAAAACTGTTAAGAATTCTAGGAACTTCTAGAACAAGCTTCCCCTTGCCATCTCAAAGTCTCATGGTTCGATACTTCCCAAAGGGAGCTCGATGTGCAGAAGCACAAACTACGTAAGAGGTATCGCTCATTTTGAAGAGAACATAGTTTACACATTTCATTATCCACATTAAGACTGTCTTAATCTCTAAAAGGTGGAGTGTTTGATTTCAGTGAACATCAGAATCTACTATTGCAGCAGATACAGAAATCATGTCTCAAATGAGGCTATTAAATTATATTATCCCTGGCGTCTGCTGCTTACAGAAGGCGAAGATATGTTGCATAATTTTATCTCTACTAAAATGCCTCCATGCTCTTTAAAAATGAAATAAAGTAATGGTTGGCTTAAGAATTGAGAGTTAGTTCTTTGTCAGACTGCCTGCCTTTTACCATACTGTATATACTTAATAACAACTTCTGGTACATGCTTTTTCCAATGTGATTTCCATTCACATTTCTTGGAAGTTTCGAACAACAAAAGAATTCCTTGCTTTTTACAAGTCCTACCTAGTAGGATTGTCTGCTCAGTTATTTGTAAACTGTCCTGATTTGATAAATTCTGTTCAGTGATTTTACTTTTCAGCTCAGTCTCTTCTAAGAGGCTGCACTTTCTGAAGTTAACAGTGTGTTTTTGCAGACAGTGGCTGCTGCTAAGAGTGATAATACCTGATGTTTATAGTTAGTACCAAGGATTGGTATGCAGAAAGGCTCTTGTTTATACTTGCTCCTATAGCGATCAAGGTCCCTGCTAAATCTTGCGTAACATGTTGGGGGTGCTAGGAAGTAAAAGTTTCACCTCTGGAGAGGAACAGACAGGACAGGTGACCTAAACGAGACCAAAGTATTCGATTCTATATTAGACATATTCAGTATAGAGCCAAGGAATCATGTGAGTTTAGGGCTCTTCTTCAATGGCCAATGTGTCCAAGGAGGACTCCATCCAATCTGCCTTTCATCCCAATCTTGAGTTCCTGAATCCAGCTCCTGTGTCCAGTTCCCCTGTGCCACTGAGTCTGGGGCTTCCCCAGTGTCATCTGTACTGCAGCATCAGCGGGGATTGATATCAGGGTGGGGGAAGTCAGGTTTGATATCAGTTTTGTATATATTTTTCTTCATTATTTCCTTACTAATATTATTATTGTTTACTAAAGCTTTTTATTTTTCTTTTCCATTCCGTATGTCTTTCTGCCTTATTCCTTTTCCCTTCCTATTTGGGGAGGGAGAGGAATTATTAGAGAGCATCTGTCACTCATTTAGTGACCAGCCCAGCCCTAACCCTTGACAGATAAATAAATATTCAATTATTATATAGAGAATATATTTAAAGATTAGTATTCCTGTTTCTGCTGAAGTTATGAAAACACTCACAAGATGATATAGATTTGTATGTTTGTTTCTGTTACACAAACAAAACTGTGTCTCCTTATAGCTGCCTAAACCAACTACATATAAATTTAAAATAAATAAACCCAAGTCTGAGGTTTTTTGTAATGTAGTTCAAGTACATAGCCTTTTGAGAAAATGAAAGCATACCCAGTTAGTGTCCTAACAGAACTAGCATCAAATTAACTACTTTCACCATCAGCAAGTGACAGAGGATCTGTCTTGCTTCCCAATTTGTCCTGCTCTAGACAGCAAGGTAGAGCTAAGCCCACTATGAAACCCTATGCTTGACCCTGTATAGATCCATTCAGTTCAGCGCTGGTGCAACCAAGGTGGGGGCTGTTACATCCCAGGGGCTAACGTACAGCACATTTACTTCGCAAATATAGAAAACATTTTGTGGTAACCCAGAAGAAACTATATCTTTCTCTCTAGCCTATACCTCCACAATACCAAGTGTACTGAGGAAAGCCATTCCAGATAGCGCGAAGTACCAGCATGGCCAGATTCCTGCTTTGGCTGGACTGGTACAGCACAAGAGACTGGGAGAAGGCAGCTAAGGTCACTCTCTCAGATTACCACTCTGGCATCTGGCCCACTTGACCTCCCAAGCAAGGTGTCTTTCTGCCAACTTCTGTGTGCAAACAGGATAGAAGAGATGCAAAAGGTTACTGCTGCAGAATCTCCATGCGCAGACCAGACTTCATCACACTGGATAAAACTGGACAGGTTTTACCAGCAAAGGCTGACCGGGGTTAAGTTGGCACCGGAGCCGTATCTTCAGCACAAGGTAGAAGACTTTCAGTGGAACGGACTGCTTTGGGTCCTCCCATGCCAGCATCCCCAAATAAAGCACAAACGAGCTGCCAACTGAAATAGGCCATTACCAACTAGGGTTAAATGGGGCTGGCATGGAAAAAGTGGCTCTCACTGCTGCATCAAGGCATTTGCTGCATTAGTCTGGTTTATCAAGAAGAGGCAAGCATTGAGGCATCTAGGTAACCAGCTCTGAATAACAAAGGCCCCAAACAGTCCTGAAATTAAGATGAGATTTTACAAAGATTTGGGGATATGTCTAAATTTCGCCCATTTACTTCACAGAAAGCTTCTCAGGTTGTATAATAAGCATTCACAAAGACTCTCAGAAATTTCTGATAAGCTGAACAAAGATGACCTGTCTGAATTGACATGGAAAAGTTCAAGTCTTACTTCTGGGATGTTGATGCTGAATGACCCACTTTAAAGACCAATATTGTTCAACTTCTTCCTCCATAGTCAGGCGAGTCTACAATTAAATTTTTCATTCAGAGTTAACTATTAACTTAAGGAAAAAAAAAAAATGTAATTGTGACCGCTATTGACCTTAACACCATTTCTGTTTATCTAAATAACACTGTTACTGATGTACGTATGTCACTACAGTTCTATTTGGAACTCTATCAATATTAAAAATTAAAACCCAAGAACCTTTCCTTCCTGACTGAATACACTAACTGGAACGAAGGACTTCTTGCCTTGCTTCATATGTAAGTTACTTCTGACAACATAACAATTCCTTCATCTGGTCTACCCCCTACATAAAATCATGTCTCTCAGAAGACGTATTTATTCCTGAAGTCATCTTTAAACAGACAATTTGTGAGTGTACCTCTAGAAGAATTCCTAGCATCCCAATGCCATCAGGAATTGGTTTAGAAGATACTAAAATCTGAATTTATTCTTTGCAAAGTGCTTTGGTTTTTTTTAACCTCAGGACATCTTTCCAAGTATTTCTTCAGCAACTGTTTTCTGAGGGAGCAGGAAGCCATTCAGCTTCCATGTGAGATTTCTCAGAAGAGTCTTCTCGAATGTCTTAACATGTTTTTATGCACATGCATGAAGATTTATTATTCCTGGGAACTACTTTTGAGCCATGTGGCTACCATACTGCAGAAGATCTTGTACAGGAACTGTACATGCCCCCTGAACATGCAAATCTGTGACACGTACTGCACTGCTCAACCCTCTAACGCACAACTCTGGCTCTGAGAGGAGGAACATCAGTGTGAGCCACATTGAGGAGGGTTAGGCTGGATATTAGAAAGTTCTTCACTGAAAGGGTCATCAGGCATTGGAACAGGTTGCCCAATGAAGATGGAGTCACCATCCCTGGAGGTATTTAAGAAACGCGTACAGGAGATGCTTAGGGGCATGGTTCAGTGGTGACCTGGCAGTGCCAGGTTAGTGGTTGGACTCAATGATCTTAAAGGTCTCTTCCAACCAAAAAGATTCTGTGATACATTGGAAGCACACCACAGCCTACCACTATAAAATGAGGGCTTGCACTGAAAGCATAATGAAGCAGATGTTATTTTCTACTATCCTTAGGAGTAACAATTTGCACCCCACATTCAGAGTATGAAGACTGTACTTGCCTCAAGGCTCCTTTACCAGTGTGAGCAAGTATATTAGCTAACTCTAAAAATGAGAAAAAACAAGTCTATGCTGCAGTATCAGCGATTCATTTAATGCATAAGCTATAAAGAGTTAACTATTACTTTTAGAATCTAAAATAGACATATTTTACACTGTGCAATACCAACAATATCTCCTGCATTAAAAATCACAGTTTTCATTCCTAGTGAAATCTTACTTGAGAACTTGAATCCTTTCACTGAAAAACCTGATACTAAGTAATGAAAGAAAGAGAAGCAACATTAGGCCTTCCCAATTTGCAGATAATCTTCTTCTGAAAGATTCTGGACAACATTAGCCAGAGTTGCTATGTTCTGAATAGTGAGAAAAGCAGAACACTAGAAGCCAAGATCAATACACTTTCTAAAAGCCAGACATTTCCATTTGACTTCTTTTCCTGCATCCTGGAGCAGAACAGTAGCAATAAAAATGTCAGAATTAAGTTTCTCTATAGAACATTATTTATACATCAGTTTCTAGGTAAATATAAGCAACTGTTGTAAACATATCTCTTAAAAAAATTTTAAAAAAAAGTAATCCAGTGAAGTGTGAAGGACAGAATGGACACATATGAAGTGTGAAAGTAATCTTGTCCTCATAAGGATTTATCTTCATAACATGACAAGATACAGAAAATGTTACATGCATGGCAGCTGGCAATTATTTATACTGTTAAATTGACATAATTTTGCACTCAGCATCGATTCAAAATTCAGAGAAATAGAAAGTTTAAGAAAAGCTTCTGCCTTTCTTCAGTCTTTCCTCTACATGGAAATAAGTGCAAATATAGTATAGAACTAAAATATAAATAAATATAAAATCCAAACAGTTTAATCTGAGTGGAATTTGCTGTTGGCAAACAGGCTGCATTTTAAAGCTAAAAGCTTTGTTGCATTAACACATTAGGGACAGTGGAGGCTCAGCAATAAACTGCAATGGAAAAAAATCTTTTTGAAAGGAGGTTCCCCTTCTCCTTCAAAAAAAACCAAAACCCACACAGGAAAGGCTTTAGAGATTTAAATAAGTTTCCATTTTCACATTTGTTCCTCCTTTGAACAAATATCATATTATTCCATGTGTACTCTCTAGGAGTTTTGGAAGCAAGAAAATTTAACAACGGTAGCAAGAAAATTTAACAATGAGCTTGCTACACCTTGAGTCTCAGATATTTAGGTAGGCAAAGGAAAGACCTGCAACTAAGAAAATCTTACTAGTGACTCCAGAAAGCATAGAAAAGCGAAGAAAAGTTAAAATTTCTAATTAAGCTACAGTAAAAATAAACAGCCACATGCTTTCAGAAGCACTATGCTTTCTTTTAACAATGCCTGTACTCAGAGTAAATTCTTGTAGCTGCACAGAAGGAAGACTTATATCGGATTGCGTGACAGAAGTAGAAGTATGCGTTCTAGCATCACCTCTGTTTTTAAAATAGCAGCCCAATATATTTTGAGGTAATATTCAAGCACTAGTACATGCCACTGGGTGATATTTTTGACCCAAAAGGACTTGCAAGAACAAGCTTGCTTTCTACATAAAGCTGGAGTAAGGAAAATGGTTAATTGTTTACTAGATTTAAATAGAACTAAACTAGTTCACCTTCCCAACCCAGCTTTTGGCAGCAATCTAACCTAAGCTTTCCAGAAGAAAACACAAAGAAAGAAAAATAAAGTAAGAGTCATTGGAAACATCAAGAAATTGGTAAACAAGAGCAAAACCACCACTTAATGTTTTGGATTTAATTCTTGTATGTAGGTCCAAGTGAAGATTTCCATGTTTCACTTGATTTCTGCAAAGTTCCCCCCCCTTAAACTGTAAACAACTTACTGGAATAGAAAACCATACTGACAGCAAACCATATTTTTGGAAATTTGAACACTTGGTATCCACAGGAAAATATACTCAAGCTTTCAAATCTATTTTTCTGTCCTACAATGGTATATTCAGTACTTTTCCACTATGTTTATTTTAAAAGGAGAAACCCTGACCTGAAGAAAACGTCAAGAGCAAGATGACAAAACAGCAAGTATTTCTTCAATGCTCACTTTGCACTTGTAACAGTGAGACATTGTAATTTTCTTATAAACAATGTACTTTGGCCAAGCTAATGGAAGATGTCTTAATTTACATAACCTAGGAGTCCATAATTTTCCTACTTCACACTTTGCATATCGCATGATAATTTCTAAATCTTTCCAACTTCTTGGTGCTTTTCACTTTGTTTAAACATTTCCTTGAGATGCATACAATTTCTCCATAGTGAGCAAAAAGCATCTGAATGCATGCCAGCAGTCAAAAATGAAGACAGCTACTTACTTACTAAATAGGGAAAACAGATAATTAGATTTTTTATAAAAAGAAAATAGAAATAAATTGGCTTTTTGGCATCTTAAAGCAGAGCAGACCTTTCAGAAAAATCAGTGCAGACAAGGGAAGGATCACTGCTACCCATACACCATTAGTATCAGAGTCAGAAAAATAATTTCATATAAATTAAGTTCACACTAGAACACATGAGTGTAGACTGGAAAGTATCATCTCCAGCTATGAGTTTAAAAGAACAGCCAACTTCTAGAATTACCTCTAGAAAGAGAAGGAAAAAAAAAAAAAAATCTAAAGTAGAGCTTGTGTGACTTAGCAACTGCTAGATCAGGAGAACAGATGCCATTATTTACAAAATGCATTCAAGCTGAAGCATTTCTGGTTTCTACAGATCTCTAAATATTAGCTCCTATGAAAGAAATCAGGAAACAAACCTTTTTTTTTTATGTAAGCCACTAATGCACACCCTGCAGTTGCTCACTTCATTAGTAAATTATACGATGAGGAAAGGTTTGTGCTTGATGTCTTCAGTTTAAAGCATTTCAATGCAGCCAAAAAATAAAAATCAACCAAGCCAATATTAACAAGTGTGTGCTTCACTCTTCACTTCTTTTGTAAATAAAAATTCTAGTTATGATGTCCTGAAAATGAATTCAGCAGAATGATGTAAACTCATAAATTTTGAGGTCAAGCTATTCCAAACAATTATAAGAAAAAGCTGACTAAGCAAAGCCCATTTCCATACAAGAAGCATGGCATACAGCTAGCATGAAAAATTATAGAAAGGCTCCAAACACAGAAACAGAATTAGAAGTGACCCAGATATCCTACTTTACATTACTTTGAGAACCTCCACTGTTTTCAAGTAACTCTTTATTCAAACCAAAGACATTCTCAGGGTTGGGCAATTCTGCAGCTGACAAGCTCAACAAAAGAAAATTTCCCTTCGTCTCTCTCAACAGACTGAAGCCTTCAAAACCAAGGCAAGTAGGCTGAAGGAGGGAGAAGTCAGATATGGTAATATAAGGACTATCAACAATTCAAAGTTTTTTAGAAATATGCTCACACCCCTGCTCAGAACATTGCCTAATGTGTCAAGACTAAGTCTTCCCCAGGCAGCCTCACCACACACGTGTGATACAGACCCATCATCAGAACATGTTTACAATAAATACTGCAGCAGTGCAGTTCTGTTTGTAGGCTAGCAGGGGCTGTAAATAAGGCTAATCATTTAAGTGCCTTGTGTCATTGCTTCACTATCTCTCCCAACATAGAGAAGAGCAATAGTATCTGAACACCACAAAAAAACCCTCTAATAGACAAATATTTTCTAAATTAGCAATCTGGCAGTGACATGTGGCTTTTGAAGGGAGCACCCTACAATACATAATTAAACCCATTCCACCTAATAGCTGGAAGAGGCAGAACATACTTTCGTGAACTCACCAAAAAAAAACCCCAAAAACCAAAACAAAACATGTTTTCGTTCACTTTACATAAGAGTACTATGGGAAACAGAAACCGATCTGGGTATTGGCATTGTGCAAGGAGACTAGTAGTTGGCTTCCAGATGGATCAGATTCACCACCACCAGTGAGGATACTATATTCAAATTTGTAGGCCTGAATAGACTATAAATTTAAGCTGAGACACCTTTCCATGATGACTAATGCAACAGTAAGCATCAGAGAGGAACATCACTATCACGCAGTAGGTCACACTCAAATTAACTCAGCCAGAAAAAACAATCCCACCACCCAACAGATCTGCCTAGCTACAGATTTCAAAAGTCAATAAAGTTACTAACGTTGTGCAGGAAGGCTAAAAAGACAGAAGTTATGAAGGAATTTATCAAAGAATACACCAGGAGATTAGCGATTTGGAAAATTAGCCAGTCTCCTGTAATACCAGAATGATCAGAATAAACCCCTTGAGAGCAAGGAGCATATTTGAGTGTCACTCCCACTGCTGTTAAGCAGCATGCACCACAGAGCTCAGGTACAGAGTATACACAAAACAAAGAGACAGTGAACTCCACTGTAAGAAAAATTTAGTGATGAAACTGAACACAGACAGGGGAACTACCACCTCCTCTGCTGGCAGAAGCTTTATTTGTCCTGTAGTAGAAAAGGACAGGATGTCTGCTTTAGTTGTGACTAGAAGTCTTCCCATCCCTTCTGGATGCTCATTTAATTTAATCATACGAGATGCTGTCATGACTCTCTTGTTACGTGCTGTACAGCCCTCTGCAAACTATGGGATTCTGTTACATTTCTCCACTGGAGTAATAGGCCTCAGAAAACAAGGAGGTACCGAAGTCATCCCAAGCTCACCCCACTGATTTTCAGTACGAGGCAGAGTTTCCAGACTGCAAGTTCCAGTGCTACTTAGGTGGTGAATACAGTCTGGAAGATCAAAAGGAGAGCACTTAGAGGGTGCCTCCCTCCAAGCAGTTATTAACACAAAATACAGCAAAAGATGCTGGAAGGAAAAATCATTCAGTTAGCAATGGTCTGCCTTTCCCAGAGAGAGATTAAATGAACATATCACTCCTGTCAAATGTTTAAGAATAGTTCAGACAAAGTTTTAGTGATGAACATAACCGGATAGTCTATGACATTGCTTTATTATCCTTTAAAATTTCCCCCAAATGTCTAACTCAAGTCTTGCTGAAATTCAGATCAACTGATCATTCATTCTAGCTCATGCTTCCTTCCTTTCTGCAGCAATCTTTTCATCCCCTCCATCCCCCATTTATCTGGGAACAAATTGTCTTAGCCTCCTTTATAGCCAATTTCTTCAGGCTTTCTTCACAAAGAGTCAGAGGTCTAGAAGATACAAGCTCCGTTAGCTATTAACATAATTTAAATTCTATGGCTGTTCTCCAGTATTCTTACTCTCCCTCCCAGCTTCTATTCTGCAATTCAACAAGCACAAAAGTTCCTTAATAAAAATCATGCTAGACAGGACTTTGTAGAATTTGTATCAAGTACTGGTTACCTGACCTTCCTTACCTCCTGGGGACACTTTTCCAGCTAATTTTATTCACCACATAGTAGTTCCTAGATCATAATTCCCTAGCTTGTTAATAAGAACATAATGTGAATATTGAGGACTCCAATGTATCAACATATTAACATTATAACATCTCTCCACACCATGAGGCCTTCCATCACAGAAGTAGTAGAAATGCTGGATTTAAAATTATCTATCCTGGATAAATCTGGTCTGGCTGTTGTTCCAATTCTTTTTCTAGGCACTAAAGATGCGTTTTGTCACTGCTCCAGTATTTTTTCTTTGAACTGTAGCTCAAAAATCCACCAGTTTCTTCTTCACCCTGTCCCACTTAGCCCATACTGAATAGGTACGCACCATAACAATGGTTCTTGAGTCGTCTGCTTCCCTCCACTATCTTGAGATTGCTATCCACTATATGACATCACTGCAGTTAGTTTGGGTTTTTTAAAGCACCTCAGAATGAATTTCATCAGGCCCTGCCAGACTGAAAAAAACTATTGCTTATCCAACCAACCTATTTTTTTCCCCCTAGCCTAGGAGAGCAGTATTTATGCCTGTATCGTGGCTATTAACTACACTGACTGGATTAACCATTTCAGAGAACATTTCAATCACCTCAGCATTATCTGTTAATCCATTAATCTGTGGATCTCTGATTTCTTGCTTTCTTTCAATATCCCTTTTAGCTACACCTCACTATGTATGTGACTGTCCCAGTTTTGTTCACGCATTGTCTTGTACTTCATGTGCATCTTCAGCAACATGCAGTTTCCTGTTTCCTGTATGTTTCTTGTGTTTACAGTCACAAAAAGATGAACAGCGAGCAAAGTTCTTCATTACTAATTTTACCCTTCAATGAATGTGTCTGGTAAAACTACATTAATTCTCAAAGAGGTTGAGACCAGTTTCCTTCCCCCTTTATGTTTGGCCCCAATCAAGCTTTACATACCAAATTATAAGTTTTCTAACTTTTGTGGGCTTTATCCTGCTGTTCTGTCATCTTTTATCCTATGTAGGCTAACACTGCGTCACTCCTGCAGAACCTGCCTCCCACCTCTGCATTCTTTCTGTTAATCCAAAAGACTATTTTTATGAATTTACACACCTCAGCAGAGCAGTATCTTCTGCTCAGTTTTTTCCAGAAGACATTGGATGGTTACGAGAGATTTTAACTAGCAAATCTCACACTTCCAGTGATTCCTCTTCAGCTGCTGACATACACCTTGTATTTATATTCCAGTCACATACATCTAATTGATCTGACTGAGGCTGGACAGAATACTTTTAATGATCACATGTTAAGACCTTCCACTGCTGTTCATTTCCCATATGTTTGTGTAGGCGCGCAGACAATCTGTCATACTAGGTGGAATGACCTGCTATTCTGCAAGGTCATAAGCAATATGCCATAAATACACGCAAATTACCACATATGCAACAAGTTATCCAAAAACTATGATACCTTTGGCATTTTATCTCAAAAACCACTCATCAAATATTTTCATACAGTCAAACTCTTTTCACTTGGTTAAAGTATTGCAGTTGAAATACTTTTAAAATCTTTAAATATACATGTATTTGGTCAAAGTGACTTTAGCAACTTTGCTTTTATTAATAAAAGCAAAAAAGCCTTAATTAGAAAGAAGTGGGCTAGTTTGCTGATATTGTCTCTAATAATTCTTACCAAAGCAAGCTGTCTAATCTAAATGAGCAATTAGATTTATTCTCTTAGGTGCAAAAAATATATATTATTATATAGAAATAGCTTACAATAAGAAACTCATTATCCAAAACATAAGTCAAAACAACAAGAATTTACATTAAGCAATAATTTATTTTTACAAATTCTGATACAGGCAATAGTATTTATTACTAATAACATTAATAATATTATTCATTACTGTTTATTAACAGCAAAGAAGAAAGTTGTACGCTTAAGATTCCACCATGTTTCAGAGGAATTTTTATCAGAAAAAAGGAGACCATAACAAAGGCAGGCTTAAAGGGATGCCATGCTGACACAGCCTGCTGCCAAGCCTGCAGCTTACACCAGCCATATAATGCATTCTACCAACTTGCTCCAGACGCAAAGCTGCAAAAACACCAGCAGCAAGAATAGCTGCTCATGCCTAAATATTTGTTTATTAGCCTAACAGGCAAGAGGGCACTAGCTCCAGAAAGAAATAGCTATCAGACCACATGGAAAATTCAAATCTTTGATTTTCCCACTGACCTATATTGGACGCAGGGCAGAAAGATGAAGGAAGCACGTTTTACAATTCTCTGTTTAATGGGGGGGCGGAGGATGGAAATCATTCCAGGCAGAGACTGCTAGTCTGAGTTGGACCATCCCACAGGAGAGAAAAGGAGGACAGCACCAGTTCCCAGAAAAATCTTTCTCTGTCCCAAGCTCTATGTCATTTCATAACTTGGCAGAGGATAAGGTTTAGACACATAATGGTATATATTGCTGTGGACTTAAAAGGTGGTTTAGTATCCCAAAACGGGGAGATAAATGCAAGGGAGTCCTTTAAGTACTGATACTGTTCTGAGTAGGATTTCACATTTTTATAATGTTACTAAGCTATTTACCTTTAGAATCACTGCTGAAAGCCATGAGTTCTATGGGATAATTATATTTAATTTAATAGTTTGCTTTATCTGCCATCTTCATTACAAAGATTTGAATAAAACTCCTCTTGGCCATGAAATCAGCAGAAAATCATTTCATGTCTGACAACAGTCCACAGTATCCAAAATGGAATACTTGGATTGGATTATTTCTTCCACAAAGGCAGAGCCAAAGATTACAATGAAAATTTTCATTTATGAGTACAGCTCTAAGTACTAAAACTTACCATTCTATACTCATAGAATACTTCTCTCTTAGTCTACTCCCTAAAAAGTTACAAAAGCAGCTTTTAAAGATTTTCTTAAGGGTACACTTGATTTTCTTTTGCTTAGCTTGTTATTAAACCTTAGTGCAGCTTGTATGTACAGTTGGTTTCGTATCTATTATATCTTTCACATCTATTTTTATTCATCAGGCCAGCTACAATCATGGGATTTGAACCTGCACTTGCTATATCAAGATGGACTTATTTTCTGCCAGTACTTTTTTGACTATTTAAAAAAAAATATTAACAAAGTTTCTAAACAAGACTAATAGTTGAACACAGCAGCAGCTTCATACATAAAAACCTAAAAGGGAATCATCAGAACATATACTTTGACCTCCTCCTTTCCTGAGAAATCAGCACCTGTTTGGCCTTTGAAGAGACTCTGATAACTTGTGCCTGATAAAAGCAAGTCTTCTCTTTGCTGTCTGTTCCAGTGACTCATCGTTCTCACTGGTAATAGGCTCACTTCATGTTTGAATCTTTAACAGGGGAGATGTTGAGACAAAGGTGCCAGATTAATTTTTCAATTTAATATTCAAGGTTGGGGTGTTTTTTTTAGTTTGTTTCATTGCTTTGCATTTTTAAAGAAAAGCAGCATAGCTGTCAGTCCTTCACATAGGCAATATGTTGTATTTATAGCTTCTGCTGACAAAATCTCCTTTAGGAAAGATGCCACATGCAGCCCAAGCTGTATAAAATAAATTCTACTCTATTTATCACATTGCACACTACTGAGAATTTAGACAAAATAAACAGAGCCTCTCTCAGCTTCAAAAATCCAAATAGTTCCTTTGAACCTTTACTTCAAAGTAGGACAGGGCAAAAATGGATCTATATAAGTATTTTAAAGGAATTTGTATACCTGTGTATTTTTATATATATTATAATATATAATGTTTCATATATAACACATGTGTATTGTATATACTATAAAATCTATAATGTGTGTTTTTTCACTAGATTCCCCTATATTAAACCCTTTTATGTTCAGAGACAAAAAGTACAATAGCGGGAATCAGGTAGCTAACTCCCAAGCACAGCTCTATGCATTCACTTGCAATTAAAAGAAATACTTAAATTTCCTTTTCCTGTGCAGCAAGCAGTATTTTTAGCAGTGTTGCTGGACCCGTTGATACAAGCCCTTCATCAGAATTCCAAGACAACAGCAAAAACTTTAGGCGAGCAAGAGAATTGCAGTGCAAGTGACTATAATTAGACTGTAACAGTGGAAGAGTACAAAGTAACATTTATTTTTGTTAGCATAAAAGGTCATTGAATGTAATCCTCTATTGGTGACACATCTATAAGCCATTAAAAGAAAAAAAAAAAAGTTTGGATCTTATCGATTCGAGTGGAGAAATCATTTACCAGTAAACAAAAAGGGAATTTTGACAGGCTCCGCTTTAATAGTCTTGAAGCTCATAGGGCTTTTAAAAGCTCAAAAACTTCCCATACCGATTTATATCAGCTCTGAATGCTTATACCCTAACCTTTCCTGCTTTTGTATTAAAGCCTACTAGTAATAGCACCGCGCTCGTCGTACAGACCAAAACTAGAGCGTTCAAGTTGTCATTTTAGCACTTCCTTCGGGATGCCCCAACGAGCAGCCCCTTTCCAGCCATTCATCGCTAACTCCGCCGCCGCGGACTGCACTCCAAAACTTGACGCTTCCCTCCCCCG